>NC_067142.1:82490234-82665234 GCF_903995435.1 Acomys russatus
CAAAATTTTATTTGTGTGTAGCTCCTCTGATCCTTCTAGTGGTTTTTATACATGTCAGACATATGTACCTATGTGAACTGCCCCTAATAGCACTAGACATATGTGCCCATGTGAACAATCCTTAATCAAACTGAGTACCCCCTGGGCACTGAGTTTCTTACAGTTTTCCAAGGCTGGCAACAACTTGGCAATTTGCCCTCTTATATCTGATTGCTACTTCTTTTGTCAGTCAAACTCAGGCCTTTGAACATTCTCGGAAGTGCTCTGCCACTCGGCTACACGCATGCGCACTTTTGCAATGCAGTGCTAAGAGATTTAAGTTTGTCCTATCTGATGCCACTCCTGGAGGGCTCTTAGTGGGTTTTCATCTGGTCCCCTTGGATTTCCCTGAGGTAATTTTTCCCTTGAGTAATGGTATATTGTGACCTTTATTACAATACATTTTAGTCAGGCGTGGTATGACTCTCCTAGGAAAGCGTTAGGGCTGGGTTTCAGGGTGGCCTGGAGAGCATCTCACGTACATAGCACGAGCTTTGCTCTTACCATACCCTGCATTACTAAATCTCTTAGAAGAAATGCCCTCGTGTCGTTCTCTTCCCACATTGCATATATTTTTAATGCAAGTAAAACCTCTGTATAAGGTATAAAATCTCTGTAACTATTTTTAATGGTTTCAGTTCTTTACATGTTTTTTGAAAGTTATTGATGACAGGATTGGTGGTTTTAAAAGTCAGTCATAAAATTGTGTGGGCCTACGACATCTCATTCAGTGGGACCTTCTACTAGATCTTCATCAAGGCAGGCGGAGTTTAAATTTTGGTTGTTGTTTTCTTAGATTTCTTTTTCCCTCTATCTCTTCTTGTGTATTCTGAGAAAATAACACAGCTCACATTCAAAAATTGGGGAGATTCCTAGCGAAGCCAGGAAAACTGACAGCAGCAAAATAGAGGATTTCCAAAGTCAGTCTTTATATTTTGCTATGGTTGGAGGACTGCTCCCACATCCAGGAAAAGCAATCTAAATCAAGAGCACCATCCTCAAGCACTGGTCTAGACACATATGGATACACATCTTAGTTGACAATGTTTAGTTTTTGACACCCATATCTATCCATGTCAACAACCATTAGTTCTTGAAATTATGCTCTTTGAAGTAAAATAAGACCTTGTACTTAGTAGGGAAAAACTCCATCTTCAGCATCAAAGAATTACTTGAGTCTGATTTCAAATTCAACTGTTTAGTTTAATATCAAGTTTCATGGGAAGTGTCAATTTTTAAATTCAATGGAAAAATAGCTGTTATGTATCCTTGAAGCTTTTTTTTTTAATACTACAGTAAGGAAATGCTTACACACCCAGTAGTTTTCCTCTAACCCTATTTACATCGTCTACTCTGACCTACAAGTGTGTTTTACATTTGTAGATAAAAAGCTTTGTCTTAGAGAATTGGTGATGCATGCCCTTTGTTTATTAATGTCTTGGTAAACTACATGTCTTCTTGATAAAGTGACCCTGAATCTGAATGCCCTCTTTGCTGGATATCTTACTTCAGTTTCCTGGTGTGTTTATCGATCGCTTTTGTTAATAAATGCTCTCTCCATTGCAATTTAGCTCCCTCCCAGCAACCTCCACCCAGAGGACAAGTTCAAAGTTCTTCTGCCATCAATCTCATCTGGAGTCCACCTGATTTTCCCAATTCCCACCGCCTTACTTACACTCTGTTCAGGGATGGTTCCGAGATCTACACAACTGAAGATCAACACCCATACTGTGAGTTCTAGGATTTGTTAGTGGAAATATGTGTTATTCTAAGAATGGACAAGAGTTGACTTCTCTGACATTGAGGATAACTGTCAGAGTTTCCTCTGTGAGCAAGAGCATCTCATGCAGAGAACTACAATTCTCCCTAGGAATAAAAGATCATGATGAAAATAAGATGTATAGTGTTTGGTAAGATGGCCATCAAATTCCCTGAAAGCAGTGACTCACCCAGCATGATTGGATATCAAACCTGGACCACTCAGGAACTTGAGAATGTTTGTATTGGTTCATAGGCCAGGCTCCTGCATACAGCAAATTGTTAAAATAGATGAAACATCTTCCTGTGCATCACTTATCACTGAACTCACATGACTTACCATAAACATTTTATCTCAAGTAAAAAGCTACAAATGGACAGACAACCCCATGTCCACCACTATATGGTGTGTAATACTAAAGCATTGGAAAGGATTCCGACATGCAACAGTCCCACAGTGTGGTATCTGTAGAGCACAATCAATCCTGGTGCACTGTTAAATACATTACAGGTGATGATAAGAGGCTCTTTGCAAATCAATTAAAGAAAACTATAACATTCTGGCTGAAGAACTTACAAGGTATAAGCATTATTATTTGTTCATCTTAGTTTACAAATGCTGAAAGTGTGGCAACAAGCAGAGCTACAGTTTTCTCTGGATGTAAATATTACAGAAATCTGCCAAGTACTTCAATTCTAGTCTTTTCAAGGTTCTTAGAGACAGGAGCTCATGTATCCCAGGCTGGCCTTGCAATTTCTATGTAGCCAAGAAGCCTTGAGCTCTGAGTTGTTCTACTTCTGTCTCCTGCGTGCTGGAATTATAATGACTGTACCCAACTCAGGCGCTTGAACTCTTAGGTGACACAGACTTTGAAGTCTGAATCACGACACAGGTGCTTCATGTAATATGACTCCATACAAAGGTGCCCTCATTCCTCAGATGAGGACAGCATCGGGTGCTTCCATTGAAAGGGGGTGAATAGAAACACAAGCAAGAAGTGTGGCTTGGGCTCAGGAACTTCTATACAGCTGTTAAATGAGCTTGTTGATGCCAAATTTTGGGAAACTACTGTGTGTGTGTGCGTGTGTGTGTGTGTGTGTGTGTGTGTGCGCGCGCGCACACGCACGCATGTGTTTTAATGTACTCACATTCCTTAAACATGGCACCCTTGAAACACACTGAAGTAAGGGATTTTTGCTGGTGTTTGTTGGTTTGACTGTTTTTAATGAACTTATGGCTCTGTCTGCTTCTGCTTCTAGTCCTGTTTAGCCACAAACTATTTTAGGAAACTGCCTTAGGATCTACCGAGGCTGCCATTTCCTTCTGTGCAGTGCTCCTTTCTTTAAAATGCCGTGCCGGAAGTGCGGAGATTAGACCACAGCCTTCAGAGAGGAAGCTCTCTCTTCCGGTGGTGGTTCCCAGGTACCCACCTCGGCTTGGTAGTTGCACTCAACAAGCACTTTTACCTGCAGAGCGATCCCACGTGCCTTCTAATTCATATGTGACATGAATAACCTGCTTTAAAATGCGTGTAAATCTAAGTTAAAAGACAGGCGTTCCCTGTTCTTTGACACCACACCAGCTGACCTCAAGGCTCCTGCATAGGTGACAGACACTTTTTTATCTCCTGTAGCCGCAGATAACATTCCAAACCTAAGTATGTATGGCTTCTGCCTATTTTTTATTGTGTCCTCCACTTTCTCTCCACTCTTCATATCCCTTCCCAGTGTCTAGTCTTCTGTGAAGTTAATGGCAATTCTGAACTTCATGATACAGATTGGGATGGGAAGCAAACATCTGTCTGCATCTGCCATGTTGGCATAGCATCCAAAAAGCCTGCGACTAAAATGTCTATTTTCTTCCAAAAGTCAGCAGGATCCAGGTGTTCTGAAACTTAAACTTTTGTGACAGCAGAGGAAGGGAGTTATAAAAATATTGAAAATTATCTCTGAGTTGACAGGACCACTGGTTGAGTTATCTCTGAAAATGAAACCAGACTGGCTCCATTTTCCAAGCAGCTTCGGATTGAATTTGAACCCATCAGTGGTTCATTTAGTCCATGTTTCCCTCAGTAGCATATTTTAATCTATTTGGTAAAACAATACGTAGGAATACAGAGTCATTGCTTTTTGCATGATTGTACTAACATAGACTCCAAACAATGGTTTCTTAGGTAATAAATATGCACTCATTCACTAATCAGACATTTCTATAATCCTATTAAATAAGGTATTATTTCCCAAAACCTTATTTTTCATTAAACATGCCACATCTGGCATTTGTCGACAGCCGCTATAATTAATGATGTGAAAGCTATCTGCATGATGGCATTTGAACAGTGGGAACAATTGGTGAGCATGGTCAGAACTTTCCAGTGTCCTAATAGTACCCCTGTGTTTATTGCTCCGGTTTCAGTGCCTGGGCAGCAAGAATAACATGAAAAGGAAACACTATTTCTGTTCAGCTGAATGAACACAAATCTGTGGGATAAAAGAAGGCAGTTGGAATTACAGGCAGAGAACCACTGAACTTTTCAAAGAAAATTAATAGTGTTGTCTTCTAAGGAGGTTTGATCATTTAGTCAAGGCCATTATAGAATTCCTCATTAGTATAGAAACTTCCGCTGGTTAGCCTGGAGTCCTTTGGGACGATCCTGGGCAGCATTTTCTTAGCCATACTCATTCACCTTTGTATTGTCATCTTTACAGCTTTTGGATGGCTTTCCTTTAGTAATAACACACTGTATCTGTTGACTTTAAAAGCAACTATGAGATACACTCCTATGTGGGAAAATTTGAAAATTTCTGAATGACAGTGCTAACCACATGATAGTATGTTCAGTAGTTCCCTAAATACAGTAGAACTGATGGACATCCCACAGGAGAAGAGCATGTAGTTGGGTTCTTTGGTTTTTTATTTTGTTTTTCATTGATTTATTTGTTTTCATTTTGGAGAAAGTGTGTGTGTGTATGTGTGTGTGTGTGTGTGTGTGTGAGAGAGAGAGAGAGAGAGAGAGAGAGAGAGAGAGAGAGAGAGAGAGAGAGAGAGTTGGAGAGAGAGTGTGTGTTTATGGTATGTACATATGTTTATATACATATTTCATGTATATAGGTGCATGTCTGTGTGTGCACATATATATATATATATATATGAAGGCCCAATATATACTCACTTGGTCACTCAACCAAAGCCAGAGCTTGCCAGTATGTCATGCCAATCAGTAGCCCTCTGGTGAACTCCTGGCTCAGCCTTAGAAAGCTGGCATTACAGGCAAGCTTCCATACCCTGGCATTTGTATGAGTTTTGGGGATCTGAATTCCAGGTCTCACACTTGTTCATCAAGAACTTAGCCACTGAGCCATCTCCTCAGCCCCCCAGTTAGCACTTGGACTTCTGCACACTTAGCATTTTTGCAGAGCCCCCCAGCTGGCTTGCTAAAGGCGTCATCTATATCATCAGTCTGAGGAACACAGCTTCCAGAGGAACGCATCCTTTGTTCAGTGTTTTATATTTAAGAAGGGCTCAGTGAGTTTTGTATATACATATATACATATTAGCAGTCTTGTCATCCAAGCAAGTCTGATGTGTATATTATGCATTATATATCAATTTTGAAAATAAAGGAATACCAGACCTTAGTAAAGAGATCGAATGTAACACTGAAACTCCCCATCCTTGCTCATGTAATGCAGTCAACTCCAGGGACAGAATGAGGGATCGAGAACATAACTCAGTGGCAGAGTGTTTGCCCAGTATGCTTGAGGTTCTAGGTTGATCCCAGCAGAACAAAACAAAAAATAAAGCTTGCTATGGGATTGCAGAGGTGGTTCAGCTCTTACGAGAAGCAATACATTTGTAGAGGACCTGGGTTTATTTCCCAGGACCCATGTTAACTCTTTGGACCTCAACAGGCAACTACCTCCATGTGCACATAAGCAGACACACACACAGACATATACAAATTTACACAGAAATAAAAATAAATCACATGAAGAGCAAGTAACTGTTATCATATCACTGACCCACACAAAGCAATGATCACTGCTGCGTCATTCGTAGGGAGAGGGACTCACCATAGGCTCCCAGAGAAAGATAAAGGATTAAGGAAAATCAATTGTTTTGCACAGTGAAGTATTACTTATCCATCAGGAAGAACGCAATTCTTCTTTAGAATTTGGAGGAAGATGGGTGGGAAGATAAGTGGAATAAGCCTGGCTAGCTAGACAAGTACCACAGGTATCTCTCCCATATATTAGATAGAGGTATTTTGTAAAATACATGGAGATAGTAGTATAGTGTACTTGAGAAGAAAAATGGGGCCAGAGTGAAAAAGTATGGACATAAGAGCGGAGCATGATAAAAGTAGGCTATACCTATGGATGACAGTATCACAAGAAAACCTATTATATTGCACCATTAACATATGCTAGTACAAAAACGTCCAATGGGGGGGCCACAGCCATCCTCTTCAAGAACTCAGAGCAGAAAATGGGGAATTCAGTAGGTAGTTGTGGCCTCAGGGCAAAGTAGGTGTGGCCTCAGGGTAAATTTTATAAATTGCTTCTATTGTAGAGTCATAGGGGATGGGGTAGTCCTTAAATAAGTCTTTCCACAGGAAATGCAGGGTGATCGTAATTGTTCCATATAATTCTCCTGTACACGTACACACACTGGTTTGTATTTCATTCCAATTTCTTATCAAGCAACACTGCTTTTACACACTCTCATCCTTTGAGATAAGACCACATTTTTTTTGAAAACAGAATGGTCTAGCAAGTACTTGACAGATGCCTGATTTCCCTGGGGTGGATCTTCTCCTTGGGCACTGTCCTTGGGAGGACAGAACAAGTCCTTGGGGAGTTTTGTTGTTACGAAGCCTCAGTAAACTTCTTCCATTCAGGGGGCCATGCCAGCACCCTTACCAATGGAGTCAGCCCTAGTGGACATTTCTGAGTAGGTGTGGTGACATTTCTGTGTCTGTCCCACTTCTTCTGTGGAGGATGCTATACTGCTTAGTCAGCAGAGTATATGGAATATCCATGTGATGGTTGTTTCAATGAAGAAATTAGATGAAACCACCTCTGCTCAGATCCTCACTTATACTGTTAGGCCTTCTATGTGTCTATCTGTCTGTCAATCAGTCTCTCTCTCTCTCTCTCTCTCTCTCTCTCTCTCTCTCTCTCTCTCTCTCTCTCTCTCTCTTTCTCTTATCTTCCCTCAACTGCCATATTAAGTGACATTTAGGGGTGAATAACTACTTCCCTCTGGCTATTAGAAGAAGTTCTTCCTGAGGATACTGGCTTGTTGAACTGCAGTGGACCAGTTTCATCCTTGGCATCCCCATAACACTTATTTCAGGTTCTTGTGAATATGCCACAACATTCTGAGTTTTTCCCTCCCGGATCCTGCATCCCAGAGTTTAAAGGTCGTCTTGCAACAACCAAAAGAGGTCCCATGGGTGGCACTCCACTGGCTCTCAATCCTGCACCCAGCGTTCTTTCCATTCATAAAACAAGAAACTCTAAGGATTAAAATTAGACTCCAAATATCTATTACTCTTTAGGCATATAGATAAGCAGAGACCTTCAATATAACTGTAGCAAGAGCCTCTCCCAACCTCCACACAATCCTGCAAGGAAGCAAGCAGTCAGCAGCGACTCTGACTTTTCTTTGTTTCGTAGGCCTGCAATGTGCTTGCTGACTCTGAACAGAATGGTGGGTGCAGGCCCACCACTCATTCTTGCCCATTCCCTATCTCCTTCTTGTTTCTTAGCCTCTGCTTTCTACCCTCTTCCCCTGACCTCCTTGTCCTTCATGCACAGAGAGCTTGCTCCCCTCTAACTTCTCTTGTATAGCCTCTCTGTGGTTGGCAAATCTCTCTGGGACTTAGCCAAATGCAAGTATAGTTGTATGTCATTGTAATAGGTCAGGAAAAGGTCAACTCGAGGTGTTAGGCACGAGAAAGACCAGGTGCTTGTTGGTAGTTTTCAGAGGGTTGGGCTGAGCATCAGCATTTGGCAAGTAAAGAGGTTGTTCAGAAAGCAAATATGTTTTAGAGGTTGCAAGGACTTCCTCTAGGTTCTTTCATCGAGGGACCCTGTGAAGAACAAAACAAAGACAGAACGTACTTCCAAGTGTTCTTTGCTCCCAGTTAACACTTTACTCACAACATACTGGACAATGAAAGCTACCTGATTTCCCTTATAAAGGTATCAACCACTCTTTTAGGGGGATGAGATAAGGTTTCTCTGTGTAGCCTTGGTTGTTCTGGACTTGATTTGTAGACCAGGCTGGCCTCAAACCCATAGAGATCTGCCTGCCTCTGCCTACCTGAGTACTGGGATTACAGGTGTGTGCTACCTACTCTTATTTGAAGGAGTTGATAAGTATTCCACCTGGTTAAATAGCATGCGACTAAGGCAATTGCCAGTGATTGTTTGACAATCATGAATTCTGACTGTCTGCTCTCCCTTTGTGTCTCAGCTACTCAGTACTTCTTGGACACTAGTCTGTCACAACGCACATCATATTCCTATCATATAGAGACCTCCAGCGTGCATGGTTCAGCAAGGAGCATATCTGCCATTTATAAGACGAAGCCAGAGGTCTCAGAAGGACATTTGAACTTGACTCATGTCATTCCTGTTGGCTCTGACTCTGTGATGCTTACCTGGACTGGACTCTCCAATCACTCTGGTTCTATAGAGAAATATGTTTTATCATGCACACCTGTGGACAGCACTGAGCCCTGTGTCTCCTATGAAGGTCCAGAAACCTCAGCTACCATCGGGAATCTGGCTCCATTCACCCAGTATCGTTTTTCTGTACAAGGATGTACTAGTCGGCACTGTTTACATAGCTTGCCCATTATAGTAACCACAGCCCAGGCTCTTCCCCAAAAGCTGGAGCCACCTGCAGTATGGAAAATCAGTTCCACAGAACTCTGTGTAGAATGGTCTCCACCAGTGGAACCAAATGGTAAGAAATCAAGGCTTAGACTTCTCTTTCCTTTAAAAGACCAAGGCAGTAGAAATAAAGAATTATGTAGTAAGACTGGCAACTCTATTTGTTTGAGAAGTGATTTCTGATAATATAAAGTATTAGTTCTTCTGGAGAGTGGTAAAGAGTCTTTCATTAATTTAAGATGAAATTCCATTCAATTAAATTGCCTTTTAAAAGGCTAATATTATCTTTGCTCTTAATGACATCTGCCACAACACAGATGATGTCTATAATTGGATGCTCACTTATAAAATGCATTATATTTGACTGAGTCACAAGTTAGGGCACCCATAAGCTACAAATTTTCTCTTTTAAGCAAGAAAAAATATAAAATAATACAAAAAAAATTGTATATAGGCTAGTTGATTCCATTAAGTTAATTTTTGTGTTCTTAAAACTGAACCTTGGAGTTCACAGGCCAAATACATATTCTTCAGGTTTAGTAATTTATATTATGCTCACATCATGGCATAGCTTTCATCGAACTGCTTTGTTGCTTGGTAAAGTGTGGATACAACTTAGCTACACATTTTGATGCAAACATGACTTATGCCAATTATGTAAATAAATCACAAAGTTTCAAAATATGCAAACTTAAAGATTATCCATGTAGCCTAAAAGAATTGAACATCCATAGCAGAAATTATGAGTACCTGTTCTGAAAATGTTGATTTTCACAGATGATCAATTATGGTTGCTTTGTATTTATATGTCTTTTGATTTATTTTCCCCAAAATGTGGTTTTCAAAATATATTTTAGTCATTTTTGTTGCTTTTATATACACTTGACTTTTATACATCTAGATTACTAAAAGGAATCCTCAAGGACTAGATTACTGAAAAGCAAGCAACCCAAATAGCCTTTTGACTTCGTCACTTTAATTTACTGTCTCTTTTCTAGGTATAATTGTAAGGTACGAATTGTACATGAAGAGATGGTTGTCTACTAAAGAAAGTCTAGTGTTGCAGAGAAGTGGGTCGGTGAGCCCTCACCCAGCTTCAAAGTCAGCCAACAACATTGAGAACCGATACCAGCCTCCCCAAGTCACCGCGTCCGTCTCCGGCTTGGAGCCACACACAGAGTATGCATTTAGGATCTTAGCTGTGTATATGGCTGGCAGTGTGTCATCTGCCTGGGCCTCAGAAAGAACAGCAGAATCAGGTAAAGACCAATGTTTTGGATTCTTCTTTGAAAACCCCTCAATGAACGTGCTGCCTGGAAATTAAGATCAAAGAAGATATTTGGGAGAGAAAATATAGATGATTTAGCTATTGTTTCATTTATGAGGGGGAAGGGGTTAATTGTAGCTCTAGTCTTTGGGGAGGCCCTGTTCCCAAATAGTACTTGATTTCCAGTTTCAGGTGGGTAGATACTTAACCTCCTTTTGCTTTGTGTATAGCATGGCTTAACAGTGGGGAAAGAGTTTTAAGTTTTACAATTGACTTCTCTTTTTCTCTTTTCCAAATAAATAGTCATGGTAGTAGAGTTCACATAATGATATAAATTAATACATCTAAATGTCTAATCCCAAGTGTGCTTAGAAACAATCAGAATTTCAGTGTGGGAGGAGAGCTAAAATTTTAGGGTTTTTTGTGGTATCTTTATAAAGGTAACTGATTTATTCTTATTTTTCCATCATTATTCCTCATATCAAGCATACTTCAAATTTCATGAGCATTGAAGAAAACAAATATTTGTGTGTGTGTGTGTGTGTGTGTGTGTGTGTGTGTGTGTGTGTGTGTGTGTATGTGTGTGTGTACCCCAAAACCTGCCCTAAATTTAACATGTTGAAACTGTGAAGGTTGAGGGTAGCTGCTTTGGGTGAATGTTCAGGGCCCTCACTAAGTGTACAATATAATAAAATATGTATTGTCTTTGACCATTTCTCAAAGACTGTCTGCCATTTTGGACAAGCTAGATGGACAAGAGAGCAGAAGTGTTGAGCCATGTAGTTCTGGAAGAGAAAAGCCAAGGTCCGAAATGAGACATAGCAGATGAAACAGCACCCAATGACTCTCATAATCTTAAGGACTACTAGCAATGGAATGTGCCATGAGGACCGTTGACAGCACATCTTTGATAGCTCATTTAAATTCTATACCAAGATGTCAAGGATGGCGGGAGTGAAGTGTGTGGTGTTTTTGTGCCCCAAACTTTTCAGGAAGGACTGACCAACGGTTGTGAATGTCTTTGGGGTCATTTAGTCCATTTCAGACATGCGTTCTATAGGAATAATTTTCCTCAGCCTCATTGTGTTGACTTAGTGGAACATGGCTTTCCATGAGGAACCCATAGGTCATTATGGCTCTTAAGCTTCGGGGACCAATACAAGTTCTGTTTCCGCATTTTTCAAATTTCTCATCACATTACCCACTACCTATTTTCATGAAAACAGAGAGGTTTCTTTGAGATTCTCCCCCTCCTCGTGTGTGTGTGTGTGTGTGTGCAAAAGTAAAGAGTGAAGAAGAAAGAATAAAGAACAAAGAAAGAAACAAAGAAAAGAAAGAAAAAGAAAGAAAGAAAGAAAGAAAGAAAGAAAGAAGAAAGAAAGAAAGAAAGAAAGAAACACACTTAGAGAGACAGAGATGGAGACAGTAAGACAGAGAGACAGATACACAGAGGAAGAAGATGTGGAGGAAGATGAAGACGATGAGGTGGGGAGAGAACACACGCTTGTGTGTGTGCAGTCTAGAGGGAGCCACTGGGTGTTCTGTTCTATCACTCTCCACCTTATTCCCTTGTAACATGGCCTCTCACTGAACCTGGAGCTAAGCTGGTGACTAGCAATCCCCAATGAGCATCCCATGTCTGCTCTACATGGTAATAGGGCTGTAGATGCATATGAGGTAATACCCATATTACTAGAATTTTTACTCAGGCTCTTGTGCTCTGTATCAAGTGCTCTTATGCACACATCCATTTCTTCATCCTACCTTTCTAAATTTCAGTTTGTAAATGAAAACTACCTTTCCTGAAAACATTAAGATGGTTAACATCCTTGTAGATGACAGTTTAAATAGTTCATGATACCTACATAGTTTTTTAATTTTTGAAAATGAAAATATTTTTCCAAGAATAGGGTTTTTTTTTCCAGAAACTAAACTAGCTAAATCTAAAAATGCTATGTGGATGACATTTATACTTGTGATGTTGTTTTTGTCTTTGATAGCACCTGTGTTCATGTTTCCTCCTTCGGTCTCTCCACTCTCATCGCACTCACTCAGTGTCTCCTGGGAGAAGCCAGCAGAACACATTTCAAGAGGAGAAATTATAGGGTACAACATCAGCATGGTTTCTGAACGTTCCCCCCAACAAGATGTTCCTGTAATGCATTCAAAGGTATTTTTATTATCAACTCATTTCTTTCCTGAATTAAATTATGGCTCCATTTGATGCTGTCTGAATTTACAGAAATCTAGCAGAATCCCTCTCCAAATGTGTTCATCAGATGGGGCATGTTCGTTAACATAACATCAGATGTTCAAGGTCCTCTGTCTATGTATGCTTATCACTTATTTTTCTAATGTGCTGAACTAAAGTGGATGTAATTTTATTTCATGAGACCTGCTGTTTCCACTTAGTCTTAAATATTTTTCAAGAAGTCCTTTCAACAACTACACACTATGTAAGATAATCTGAAAATATTATTTGATCACATAATAGTGCATTTAACCAGTTGACAATCTGTCAGTATTTATACTATATTCATTTGGATGTCAAAATGACATTGACAAGATCATCTCATGCACACACTTTGTGTATGTCTACATTTCTTTGGGAAAAGTCATGAAGAACCAAATTTATTACACCATAACAGAAATCATGACAGTAGAGCTGCAAATGTGACCCTGTTGGTAAAGTGCTTGCCTAGCATGAGTTAAGGCCTGGGCTTGATTCCCAGTACAGTACAAAATGAGGCACGGTAGCACTTGAAAGACAAAAGCAGTCAGATGGGACGTTGAAAGCCATTCTCAACTACTGATGAGGTTAAGGCTAGCTTAGGCCACCTGAGACCCTAGGTCAAATGTCCCATGTAGATATAATTCATATGAACGCTAGGAGCACAGTGAGCTTACTAAGACTTTAGATGTCTGGTCACATCGTGTCTTCTAGCAGTAAGTATCTACTCAATGATGGCAATGCAGACGCAATAATTACAAATGCTTATTATATCCAAGATCTAGCTAAATTGATATGAACAATTCTAGAAAATGAGAGGATGTAGTGGATAGAAACATGTTTTTGTTTTGATCCCAAGGATGGAATGGGGAACAGACTTGTGAGAGAGCAGGTGACATTTATCCACTTGGAGGTCGAATCACTTGGTGTGGGGGCTTGGTTTTTGCCAGATGAAAAACATCCTAGTACAGACTCTGAGATCTATATATGTATGTATGTATATGTATATATATGTGTGTGTGTGTGTATATACATATGTATGTATATGTGTGTGTGTGTGTGTGTGTGTGTGTGTATACCCAAAACAGGATGTGGGATATTTTGGGGTCTTGGTATTGTTTGTTGTTCATCACTGCACTTTAAGATGCGCTCCAAGAGAGAACCACTCCAGGAAAGGTTTCAAGGCTCCAGGCTCCAGCTGTTGTTCCAGGTTCCAGCAGCAACTTTGGCGGAATTGCTGGTCTGCTGAAATCCTACCAACTACGCTAGGGGAATCACTCCCAGGAACTGAATTCAACAAGGTCTACTTCTCCTGGTCCCCTAAATCTCCTTTCTCTCTTGTCTAGTGTAGGTGAGTTGGAAGGGAGGTATAAGCATTTAAAGAACCCCAAATAAAATACGTTTGGAAAAATTGGAGCTTACAAGAGGGTCTCATTTTTCCTAGTTTAGATATGAGGTGCTTGATCTTTCTAGCCTGATTTATAGGCATGGTAGTGTACAAAGATAGAAAAGGTCTCCGGTGTCAACTACACACAGTATCCCATGTTCTAGGCTGTTCTCTTCTACTTCTGAGGGACATAGTCTTTGATGGACACTAACATGAGATGAACAGATCTGTGCACTCTGTGTTCCCCAGACTCACCACACTCTGATCTTGTTTTTTTTTTTTAATTTTATTTTCTTAATTTATTCATATTACATCTCAGTTGTTATCCCATCCCTGTATCCTCCCATTCCTCCCTCTCTCCCGCTTCCCCCCTACTCCCTTCCCCTATGTCTGTGACTGAGGGGGACCTCTTCCCCCTATATATGCTCTTAGGGTATCGAGTCTCTTCTTGGTAACCTGCTATCCTTCCTCTGAGTTCCACCAGGCCTCCCCATCTAGGGGACATGGTCAGAAATGGGGCACCAGAGTTTGTGTGAAAGTCAGATCTCACTCTCCACTCAACAGTGGAGAATTTCCTTGTTTTATATCCATAACCACAGTGGCCAAGTTCTGTGGCACAGTTCACACGTGTTTACCTTAAGATACTTCTCATCCCCGTACAGCGGGCAAACAAGCGCAATGTCTGGAGTTCTGTCCTCTGAGGATATTAGTCTTCGCTGCTGTTTTTGAGAACCATGGTGGGACATCAGGCACTTCCCAGCTTACCCTTACAGCTATTTCCAAAGACAACCCACCTGAGTGCTCAGCTCTGGTGTTCTCCTTTCTTTGTGTTTTAGAGAGAACTCCCAAGGTCTGCTTAGTCATTTGCTATTCTGCAGCATGCTGTGCTATGGTAAGAACCCAGTAGCTGGCTGAGCTTGTTTAGTGAGTAGTTCGAGGTGTCTAGAATTTTCATCACTTTATGTGCCTTTGTTCTGCATACTGTCTGCCTTGTGGCTCCCCTTTCATAAATGTTTCACAATATTTTTCCAGTATTATGTGTCATAGAGCCTTGCAATCTACTAGGTGTACTGTCCCAAGCAATTCACCAACCAGCACCACAGCAAGGGTTGGGAGCTGAGCTACTTACTCCTCTGGGACAAGTCAAGGAGCAGGATTTCATACTGACGTGCTGGTCAGAACAGTACCCAATTGATGACTGTCCCCTTCAGATGGGAGTCTTGTCAATCAGGCATTGAGCTTCTTGCTGAAGGGTGCAAGATCAAACCTTTTTAAGGATGCAAGATATAGTCATTTTTCCTCCACCCTGGACTGGATGAATGTCCTAGATGTCACAGAAAACTTGGCCTCCTAAAACCCAGCTGATACTTCAAATCCCTTAATCTTTATATAGTTAATCTCTTACTGTCTGGAACACACATCTGACTAAGACCCCCATACGCTCATTTCCTGCTTATCTGATCCATTTGACACAATTTTATTGACATGGAGAACAATAGTTTCAAGAAGGATTTTATAGTTTGTCTTAAATTGATGATGATCCTAAGATTGCGTTTCTTCAGCGCATAGATGACATTAGCCACAGTCGTCTGATCACATGGTCCTAAAACCCAATACTTCCATGAAAGTTGTCTTTATGATTACTTGATCCACCACTAATGTAAGTTTAAATACTGTATCACTACATCAAAGATGTAGATTGTCAAGGGTCCACCTACTTGTGTCCCCATTGCCAGCCAGCTGGGGTGGTCCAATCCCACTCTACCATTTTAATACTTTGACATATCCCTCCTGTGAAGGTAATAACTGATAGGTCACTGTCATAGTTGTTTTCTCAGTGGATACCAGACATGGCAGAAGACTGGAGAACAGGAATTATGGGAGGTGGGGTACTCAGAAACAACATACAGTGCGATAAGGAGATCTGTCACTGGGGAGAATAAGAATCCAAGGTGTAACACCACATTGAAAAGACATCAGCTGAAATCCCAGACAGCTCAAGGACCAGAATAACCTCCATAGTTGCCACAAACAGGAGAGAAACTCCAGGCTCGTTAACTTCCACACTATTTGTTTTCTAACACTGCCATCAAGATCACTGTAAGCTTGGTGGGCTGCGGTGACATATATTGATTTTGTCCTTAAGGTCAAGCTGCTGGGGAGAGTCATGGTCCTCCCATGGGCTCCACAGAACCTCCTTCCCTGCTTCCCCCACACTCGGTGACACTCTTTGCTCTGTGCCTGCATACTTCCCATTTCTGTTCTGTCAGTTTGCTTGGCCTCTACTCCCTCTGTCTGTGGGTTGTTTTCATGTCCCCTGGAAAGGTGCCAGTTGCCAGATTGACATCTAACCCTAAATACAATATGGGTTATATCATCACCTCTGCAAAACTCATATCTCATTACAAAAGGTAAAATTCTCAAGTGTTGGGTAAACATGCATTTTTGAGAGACTCTCTTTAATTCACTGTGAATGTATTTGCCTTTTTTTTTTTTTTTTTTTTTTTTTTTAGTGAACAGACTATACACACACAACACAGATATCTATTTGGGGCCAGATAGATGAGTCAGTAATAAACTGAAGATTCTTTATTATCCTTTCTCATCCTTATGTGCACGTGACTTTTTTGACTACTTCATGATAAAACCAACATCTGGTATAATAACATGAGTTTTGGTTTAGACAATGGACTGTAAAAATCAGCTATAATGTTGTTGCTTAGGTAAATTTATAAATAGGACTAGTATTTGCTCTTGGATCCTCATATTCCATATTTATCATTGGTGTTTTGGCTCACTGTTGCATTTTATCTATTCTTTTTCTTCTTGGGCTCATATAACTTTGATGTCAATACCTAGGTAAATATTCCTAGTTTATTATGTTGCCTCTCCCACAGGGGAAATACCTAAGAATGATTTGAAAAGTTGGCAAACTCTGTGAGCATCTTAACCTGTGTATAGCTGTGAAGTACCATTTCAAATGAACGTTAAACCTAAGGACTCTGTCAGGGATGACAAAACCTCTGGATGCAACCAAGTGAACACAGGTCACAGGAATGTTACTGATGTAATTCAGCAGGACGTTACTTTAACGTTTTGCAATTAGAAAGATCATACCCCAATGAAAGCCATATAGTATAGCATATATATCCATACCATACTCATTATTATTATATTGCTGAGTCTTCTGTGCTGTACACAGCTGTATGTCCTATAGCTTTGTAGCCTTGGTGATACCATTGGTTTATACTGGCAGTACTGTAAATATTTGAGGGCTTGCCTTGGGACATCGAGTAGCTGTGGCATCCTTAGGTGTAAACATTCAGCTCCTATGGCTGTAAAGGGCCACAGCCACATAGGCAGTCTGGTCCATGGTTGACCAAAGCATTAGAACGTAACCCATGAGTGCATGTCAGTATCCCTAAGAAAAATAATTTCATATTCATGATTCTGTCTCTGTGACATTTCCTCCTGAGTATAATTTGCATCCACAGCCTAAGCAAGGTTTTTATGGTTGCCTGGGATTGGTTCTAATCATAATGCTAGGATGAATTCTGGGTTAACTCTTTAACTGTTTATTTACAGTGTTCTTCCCAACCTCCTTTGCTCAAACCCTCTGCTTTCATTTGAAAATGTATGATGATGACAATATTTTTTTTTAATTCACTATAAATCTAATTGTATGTGTTTATTTGGGTAAGAAAGGTAAGTGAGATTTGACCTATGGAGATAGTTGCTGAACATCTATTCTCTTCCCCTTTACTACTGTGGCTTTTTAAAGCAAATGATAGGACGATTTAGCACCATGTCATTGTCCTATGTTCTGTCATCAAGTAGCATGTGGCATCACCATCCTGTGTTATTGTTGGCTTTGTTTGGACTTTTTCATGCTAGCTATGTCAGTGTCGCAATCCTTATCTCTACCATTGGTGACAATAACCATACATCCATGCTGCTTTATGAGGCCGTAACTCCATTTTCTCATTTATCCACTCAGGAACTGCATTATTACCTCATAAAACAGTGTGATTGTACAATTATCAATTAAACCTCAGCTTGTTGAGACTTTTTTTTTTCATCTCTTTCCTTATAGGAGTTGGCAATAATTCCCTCTATTTGAATTTTTGGAAATTTTAATGCCAAGATTATAAGCTGTACATTGATTATTATCTGATTATATTATTGTTATTTTGCCTTAAAGCTGTTGCATTCTGCTAAGTCACAAGACCTATCTTACATCGTAAAGGGACTCAAGCCTTATAGGATCTACACCTTTACTGTCTCCCTCTGCAATTCAGTGGGCTGTGTCACCAGTGCTTTGGGAGCAGGGCGAACTCTAGCAGCGGGTAAGTGAGTTCTAATGAATATGAAGAAATGTGTTCACATTGAAAAAAAATACCCACAGGACCCCTGCATTTTGTACTTCATACATTTTTCTTCTGTTCCGTGCTGCTCCCTCAGCAATCCTGAATGTGGTTTGTTTTGAGATTTTTCAACAGAGCAAGACATAGAGCCAAGAGTATAGACACGTTAGAAGAGCCTCAAATTAGCTATGGAATGAGATTGGCCCCTGTGCTCAGTCTCTAATCCAGACCTCTCACATGTCCTGCCAGTGGTGAGGTGCAGTAGGAGGGCTCCCATGAGGCCACAGGACATTTTTCTCTCCAATCCTAACTTCTCATTTCCAGTTGTGTCTATCTATTCCTGTCCAATGGGGGATATATAGCAATTTCTAGGTTACATTGATACTATATTTTTCATCTGTTTGAGTGACAATTGCTTACCGATTATTTTATTCATTATTAATAAGATTCTCGTAAGTTTGCACAATGTAATAGGAAACTTGTTAAATCTTAGAATGCGGTTCATGTCATTTTCGTTTGCTAAAATCCAACCAAATTTATACAAAGTGAATGCATGCATCACTGTCATCTATACTCTGCTAAGAGCATTTAGAAGATTTCCAATTCTCAGTGTCTCTGTCAGCTACTCTGCAAGCCTTAGGTTCTCTTCATGGATGTGTCTGCCTGTTCAGAGGTTAGAGGAGTCCCAGATGAACTAAGGTATTGCACAAACATATGTTTAACCACCGCCCTACTACCTGTAGGCCTAATTCTATTGTTCTTATCCCCAGTTCTGGGAAAAATAATTCAGTTCAACTTATGTCACACAAACACTTTGGCTTGTTACAATTTTCAGTTGTTGTGAAGAAAATCCAGATTCCATGACAGTGTGGTCTATTACCTCAATGACTGAATTATTTTTGTTTAATTTATATGTATTTCAGATGGGCAAGTATACTCAGGGTGCATAGTGTATCAAATCATATGGGGGCCCTACTTTTCCTATAAGCCTATTTGTTTTTATGAATGCTAAGATCCAAAGGAGATAACTGTGAATAAGACAGGTGGATTCCGTATGATTTAGGCAAAATTTGAGGCTGTAGGTTGACCTTTGGTGGAGTTATGGGATGGAGAGGCCTGGAAGGGAGGCTAGTCAGAGCTGGAACCCCAGGATCTCAAGTGGCAAAGCATTGAGAAGTCATCCAGTGCTGTTGGATACTCAATGTTACTGCATTGATAGGAACATCTCTTGTGTTTGTCCACTCTATATCTAATACCTTTAGTGACTAGGAAACTCTCATGTCTCAGACAAACCAACATCTTTAGAACCATCTGTTATTTTTTATGTTACTTACACTTATTGATGTATCTATCACGTACGTACATGGATGTATGTAATCGCATACACACACAGTGCATGAGTGGAAGTCAGCGGACAATTTGCAAGTGCCAATTCTCTCTTTCCACCGTATGGATACTGGAGATTGCACTGAGGCCTTCAGTTCTGGTGGAAATTACCCTTAAGTGCTGAACCGTCCCCCCAGTCCTGAAAACATGAGTTCTTAATTGGTCTGAAAATATCGTCCTCAGGTCTCCATTCAACAATCTTCTCTCGGTGCTGCTGTTAGCATAATGTGTCTCCCTCATGGCACTATTGCGTGCAGCCTCTTTAGTGACACTGCATCTGTAACTGTCTTGTCTCCTCTGTGCCACAGTGCACCGTCTGCACCTCATGGAAGAAAGACTCTAGTTCTGAGCAGGTTCACTTTCGAAACATGTCAGCTCAGGTTCCTATAGACACAGCAAATGAAAGGATGTGATGTGAGACCCGCCTACCTTGGGAGCTAGACAGATCCTAGAGACCGGAGTGCAATAAGGAACTGCTGCTCTCAGCATCATTAACCACATCCCCAGTGATCCTGTCTTGTGGTTGGAAGCAGTGAGTTCCCACTAAACAGAAAGCCCCATGCCTAGTGTTCTCCACACCTCCTTTGTGGTCATTTAGGGTATACGTTCCGGCCTACTCTGTCACAGGAATGACTATGAAAATAGGATAACTGAAACCTCGGAATGGCCAACAAATACTTGAAAAAGTGTTTGGCATCCTCATTCTTATTCTTCTTTGCTTGGCTCTTTTGAGATCCGGGCTTTGTTGAGACTTACCTCAAACCTCTGGGTTCCTACCTGCCTCGGCAGAAAATGCAAACTTGGCTTCCATTGTCCCCTATCCTAACAAGCAAGAAAATACAAATCAAAACTGTTCAGTGACCCCCATCCCTACTTTTTACCCTTGAGTTTTTTAGACAGGGTCTTTCTAAATAGCCCTGGCTATACTGGAGCTCACTATGTAGTCCAGGCTGGCCTTAGACTCAGAATTCGCCTAGCTATGGCTCCTGAGTTCTAGGATTAAAGGTGTGTACCACTGAACCTAGCCCTCTCTGCCTTTTTATCACAGAGAAATAGGACCTGAAAATATCTCCTAATCACTAAAGCTACATAGATTTCAGATGTGAGTGATATTGAAGATTTTGTGCTTTGTTTTGCCTTATTTTATTGTTTTTTTCCGATAGCATGTCATTATTTAGTTTGGGCTGAACTCAAGTTTATGACTCTCCTGCCTCCCAAGTAAAAATACGAATGTATTCATATATATTTTGTGGGATGATGAGCAATTATTTTTTCTTTGTTGATTATTTCTAATTTGTAAATATAATAATGTGAAGCCAGGAAGGCACATTTTGTCACCATGTTTGCCCCCCACGCTAGGACAGAATATGATGGTGGTGGGAAAGCACGAAAGGGGAGGCTACTCACTTCATGGTAGACAGGAAGCACTATGCGAGGAAAGACCAAGGGACCCAGCCAGCCTTCAAAGGCAGGCCCTTGTGATATACTGTCTCTGACTTGGCCCTGTCTCTGTACACTTCCAGAACCTTCCACAGCAGCACTTAGCAGCAGGAAGCCAAGCCTTCAGCAAATGTGCCTGTGATGGACTTTTCATGTTTAAATTATAGCACCAGCTGTGAGACACTTGGGCAACTTATTCTATCTCTATTACTTGCTTTTCAGTTCATGCAAAAGACTAACATATTTTGTATGTTACTTCTAAAGTTTCAAGTAAGGGGCTGGAGAGATGGCTCAATGGTCAAGCACCGGCTTCTCTTCCAGAAGTCCTGATCTCAATCCCAGCAACCACAAGGTGGCTCACTACCATCTTCAACGGAATCAGATTCCGTTCTTCTGGTGTGCATGAAAATAGAACACTTGTATACATAAAAAGAATTAAATAAAATCTAAAAAAAAGAGAGAGAGATAATGTTTGTAATGTGTGTAAAGAAATATTCACCACAGCAAAATGTCCCTAAAATTTTGTTCTTCTCTCAAATGCCATCTCCTGAAATGTGTTTGTCAGCCACTGTATACCTTGTCTTAACACCATGTGCTTCAACGATTTCTAGTATCACCAGACCAGGGCTTTGTTTTACAGCTTTAATCTCAACATCATGCAGCATTCCATCGTCCATAACAATGGAGATCCCCCAAAGTAGGCTTATTGTGAAAAAGAAAAAAAAAAATCTTCAGAAACTCTTAAAGTTTTCCCCTTCTCTGAGAAGTACATCATTTATACCTATGATGTACATTTAAAACATAAAACCTGTGAGATGAAGAGATGACTCAGTGATTAAGACCACTTGCTGCTCTTCCAAAGGACCCAGGTTCAATTCCCAGCACCCACATGGCAGCTCACAACCATCTACAACTCCATGGGCAACACACACATACATATAAAATATAATACAATAAATACATTTTTCCAGCAAAATTTTGTGTCCCAATTACAAATTTCAAATATGCTGTTTGTAGTACAAAGTCACTAATATGCCCCCATGTACACCATTAATACATCATCTTATGGACTCTTCTATTAGAAAGAATAGCACTCAGGAGGCAGAGGCAGGCAGATCACTGTGAGTTCAAGGCCATCATGGTCTACAAAGTGAGTCTAGGACAGCCAAGGCTACACAAAGAAACCTTGTCTTGAAAAACCAAAAAAGAGAGAAAGAAAGAAAGAAAGAAACAAAGAAAGAAACAAAGAAACAAAGAAACAAAGAACAAATCAAAGAACCATGGAGCGCTCACAAGTCTGCAGGAATTTGAAAGACACTATTCATGGTGTTTAGCTTAAGGACATCCAATAGACTGATTGACACGAGGAAATGCACTAGGACTCTCAGCCAAGAAAGCTGTAGGATAAACAGAGCGGAGGGTGAAGGGCTTTGAGTTCAAAGGTTACAGCATCTCGTCCATGGCTGCTGCTATGCATGGATTTGGATGATTGATAAAGACATTTGCATCTATTCACTGAGCATATAAAATGTAGTAGACACAATGTTAGAAGTTGGCACTGTTCCAGTATTGCTATGATGGAATGTGAGGGTTTGTTTTTGTTTTTTTTGTTTTTTTGTTTTTTTTTTTTTTTTTGGTTTTTTGAGACAGGATTTCTCTGTGTAGCCTTGGCCATCCTGGACTCACTTTGTAGACCCAGCTGGCCTCGAACTCACAGCGATCTGCCTGCTCTGCCTCCCGAGTGCTGGGATTAAAGGAATGTGTGGTTTAAGAAGACTTCTCCGGCAGTACATAGTGAGCACCGTGAGGGGATGTACATAGATCTCAGAGATGATCTCTGCAGGAACTAGGGCTTTGTCCAGTGAGTAGAGGTGAAGACTGATAGATGAAATGAATAGCATTATAGGGGAGCTAGCTACAGGTTCAGAAGAGGGAAAAGTTGAAGATGATGGTAACTATTTGAGTGGAACATGGTGTCTCTGTTAAATAAAATGAAAAAGATAGACCAAAAATTCAAGCAACACCACATGCTGGTGAGGATGTGGGGAGAGAGGAACACTCCTTCATTGCTGATGGGACTCTAAACTAGTACAGCCACTTTGGAAATTTATCTGGTGCTATCTCAGAAAACTGGGAATAGGGCTTCCTCAAGACCCAGCTATTCCACTCCTTGGAACATACCCAGAAGATGCTCCAGCACACAACAAGAAAATTTGCTCAACCATGTTCATAGCAGCCTTATTCATAATAGCCAGAACATGGAAACAGCCTAAGTGTCCCTCAGTAGAAGAATGGATAAAGAAACTGTGGTACATATATACTGTGGAATACTACTCAGCTATTAAAAACAAGGAATTCCCGAAATTTGTGGACAAATGGATTGAACTAGAAATGATCATAATGAGTGAGTTGACCCAGAAGCAGAAAGACTCAAACGGTATATACTCACTTATATCTGGACACTAGCCCAAGGGGCATGTCCCATGAATGTCTTCACTTACCAGGAAACTGGGACAGAGGGGAGGACATCCAATTGGGACTCTAGATGACAGAAGCATGGGAGAATAGCAAAGTAGAAGGATCCAGAGGGTCCTAGAAACCTACAAGAAGAATATTATGATAGGCAGATTTGGGCCCAGCGGTCCCACTCAAACTATGGTACCAGCCAAGGATAATACAGGCCGTAAACTTCAAACCCCTACCCAGATCTAGCCAATGGATGAGATATTCTCCACAGTTGAGTGGAGAGTGGGATATGACTTTCACACATACTCTGGTGCCTCATATTTGACTATGTCCCCTGGAGGGGGAGACCTGGTGGCACTCAGAGGAAGGACAGCAGGCTACCAAGAAGAGACTTGATGCCCTATGAGCATACAAAGCGGGAGGAAGTCCCCCTCAGGCACAGTCATAGGGGAGGGGAGTAAGGAGAAAATGGGAGGGAGGGAAGAATAGGAGGATACAAGGGATGGGATAACCATTGAGATATAACAAGAATAAATTAATAAAAAAATAAATTAAAAAGATTTGAAAAAAAAGATAGACATATGGGGAAGACAGACCTATGTATTTATGTTTGATGGGCTGGTGGAAACATATCCATGGCAGCTATAGGCAACTAGAAACAGAGCATGCAAATCTGGTGGTTTTATAATAATCTGAGAGAGATGGAGGGAGAGCCATGGTGAAAATGAACCAGTGGGGCTAAGAAGATGCAGTGATACAAGGTGAAGGAGAGTGCCTGAGCGAGTGCATGCAGGAGGGGAACAGTGAGAGAGAAGTAAGGGAAGAGGGGTAAGACCACAGAGGGATTCCCACCTGAAAAGTCCTAGATGGGGCATGGTACCTTTAATGCCACATGCTGTCCAGAGAGCAAGACATGCATGCATCAAGACAGGGGAGGTCCAGCAATGGCTTGAGTAAAGATGAGTGTAGAGGACTGAGCAGTAGTAAAGGATGGGTTAGGAAAAGTCAAAGGCGGTTCTTTGAAGTTTTGATAAACATTTCAACTCACCCAGTTTCTACTTAATCCATTACATTCGCTTCTGTCCATGCTAAGAGTCATCTTTATTCTCAGGAGAAAATTGTTTCAGTGGCTTTTAGAAAATAAAGAAAGAATGTATAGTATTAGCCATCAGTTTATAATGTCGGGACAGGTGACTTCTCATCTGCCAATAAAAGAAATCTATACAGCAGTACTGGGAGAATGTACCATTCACAGGTATATTCAGATCAGCGAGAAGAAAAATTAGCTTTAATTGGCCTGCAAGCAAAGCGCAGCAGCTGTAGCCTTGTAACCGCCAGACTCTTACTTTCAGTAGGTATTTATGTTTCTTTCCCCATTCTTGCCCTATGATTGAACACGTAAGTAAGACTCATAGGCCGTGTGTTATGAAAGTAAGCAGTGTCAAAGCCAGGGCTTTTGTATAGACAAGTCTGTATTGGAAACAAATGGAAGTTGACCGTCTGCTTTATGGTCCTCCCTGCTCTGTTATTTCTGCGAGCTGTGGAGTGACTCGCCATGGGTTTGCAGGTGACTTAGCCCTTCTGTGTGAGTGGAGATATGGAGGCCTGTCATCCAATAGTGCTGTAGTGGAAAGTCACAGGTCCAAACAGGTGCCTAGCCGTTTAGAAGTGTGGGATGGCAACAGTGCTTCTCTTCACTGAAATCTTAGTGACTACTTTTTGAAAACATACTTGTGAGGTTCTATGTGGCTGCTTTGTGAACAAGCTTGAGAACCAGATGGTTTATTTGAAGTATTTTCAGGTCCACTGATAGGATGAGTGAGTGTCACCATGGGTACTGTATTAGTTCTGGGTTTGGTACCTGTACAGGTTCTAAATGGGCCTGAGGGAGCAATTGGCAAAGCTTGAGTGAATGCCTGTGGAAGTACTGCTGGTTGTCTGGGGGAAGTTACCGATTTGGCTGGACATCTTCAATCCATGCTACACATCTGAAAAAAAAAGATTACCCTTTTCATTGAGGAAATTTGTGAATTCCTATCCTTTCCCAATCTGTCAAGATGAAATCTTCCTTTGGGGGTCCATTTCTAAAGGAATTCCATGTCATTTCTTTTACCTGTCATTGGCCTCCACACTGCAAGTTGAGAAGCGCCACCTCCTGAGCAGGTAACGAAGGGTGTGTTAAGTTGCCTTTTTGAACCTAAAGTGGAATGTAGCTCTCCTTTCTCCTGGGTTAAAAAACCCACCTTGTTTGCATGCAGGGACACAGGTCTTTTCCTTGTGAATAGGACCCAGAGTGATTAAACAAGCACTCTTAATATGTTAATTTATAATTTTAATTACAACAATCTTGCCTATATAGTCATTAGTGAATACTAATATAAATATTTTTCCACCTTTTTATTCCTAGTGCGTAAGGCAATCATCCAGTTCCCTCTCTGAGGTTGCTGGTTTCCTCTCATAATGCCATCTTTGTTCCTGGTTATGAATGCATTTTCTTCCTTCCTGTCTTGCATAATCCCTCATTAAGCTAGTCACTCTCTGCTCCATGCTAAAAAGGAAAAAATTATCATGCAAATGTGGCAGGCTGTATTAAAAAGCACATCACCAGACACTTTTGTCGCTGTCCTTCAGTTAGTTTCCTTTCTTTGAATTTAATTCCATTTGTTGTTAAAAACTACTGACTTGATGTATGGACTCATGAAACCGAGGCTGCTGCCAAGAAAGTGAGGGGGGAAATCAAAGGCTCTTGGAAGATCTGCAGAGCTGGAATGAATTTGCTTCCCCTTTGACAAGAACACTTGAACAGCCCTGGAGTCCTGTGATGATTCTACTTGGCTAATTATCCAATTATTTGTTTCAAAAGTAAAGACAGCATTCTACAATGAGAGCAGTGTAAAGCAGCCTGAGAAATTTGGGAGTGACAGATGACTTAGGCCCATATAAGAAAACACTATCTATGCAGACATTTGGCTTCCTGTGTGTCGTCCACGGCCGCCCCTCTACCCCTCAGGATGAAGACCCTGAGCACAGGGAAAACTTTCTGTCTGTTTGTTTTCTCTCTCAGTGGAGATTATTTTCACACTTGCAAACACCACGTCAAATTGCCAGGGCTCTTAAGCAATATTTAAGTTGTATTTCTCTTGATTAAAAGCTTTTGGTTCAAAGCAATACTTTTTAATTGCCTAATGATATAAGTCAGTTCTTAGGGGAAAAAAAAAAACCCGCACATTTAGGAGTTCATTTGCGATATAACTGAAAAATTCATTGCATGGCAGTAAAACAATTTACTGTTAATTACAAGGAGAAGAATTTGCTGCAGCATGCTCGCAGATTGCCATGAATCATGCAGCACTCCTAGAGATTTATAACAGATGTGTAAGTGGGATGAATTAGCAGGGTTTAATAACAGAGGCACAAATCATGCAGACTTCAAGGAGCTTTAATTGATATACTAGAAAGTGACGGGCATGAATCACTCAGCCATTCAACAGCATTGGAACATATGGTCAGCTCAATATGTTGCATCTTAAATCGGTGGGTGAGTCGTTGCTTGTCCCATATGGTGGGAGCAATATATTTTTTGTGATTAAAAAATATATCCATTTTTTTTTAAAAGAAATATGGTTGCGAAGCATGTTTGTTACTGAGCTGGCATCTAAAAGCCAAGCCAACCCATGCGTTATCTTGTTTTTGCTTTGATTATTTCTGAACACGGCAGTTTCCTAAAATAAATGAGGGACACTCCATGTAACACTAAATTGCCGGAGGTGTTATGAGAAAGGCGTCTGTGCTGTTGGCACATTTGACCCCCAGCAAGCCATGGAAAGCATAGCTGGAGAAGTTGAGGTCATCTGCGAGGCCCTGTGGACTGGGTAAACAAGATGAAGGGCCATGTCTCTTTGGGGGAAGGTTAGGTCTGCCCAACTTGGCATCTTAGCATGATGAGTTTGGTGGGGAATCTATACTTAGCAGGATTTTTTAAAAGTAGTTTGGATAATACCATGGCCCCTGATGGAGCAATTACATGGACCGCTCTTCTGTTTCTTAATTATGCATTACCCTCTTTGGAAACATCAAAAGTAATCCTCATAGACAGAGAAGCTAATGCCATGGCATTCGTGCGGAGACAGGTATTCTGGCTAAGAATTAACCAGAAATGGACACATATACGTTCAATGGAACCGGGTCCTGGCAGCTTTCAGAAAGGCGTTTGCAGCATTAGTAAATGTGTCAGACTTGAAAAAGGAATAGTGCAGCCTTAGTCTGTGCTGCCAGGATTTAATGTCAACAATTACAATTTATTTTGATCCTTACCTAGTGTTTATTATTGTTTGTATACACAACAGACCTCACGAACACAGCAATGCTCTAGTAGACAGAGTTGCCATCTGTTCCGAGAAAATGCTGGCATCTGTCTTTGATGCTAAACCTAAAATGATATTATTTCTAACAAAACAAAATTAACTGCTTTTTACTCACCAACTTCACTTTTAAGGGCACAGATAGATGTACCAGAGGAAAAGGCTGGCTTGTGAAATGTGCGGTTGACCCCGTGGGGCAGGACTGCTCTTGGATATGTAACTTTTATCAGGCTTCCTGGTGGCCTTTTGGGCATCCGGAAAGGCCACACAGAAGTCACCTTTACAAAACAGAACCTCACCTTTACAGTGCTCTCTCACTCTGCACCTTCAGCGGGTTGTTAAAATAACAACTGAAATACGTAAAAATTGATGGAATTAGAGAGGCTCGAATCCCTCCAAAATAGTTTGACAGATGCTCCCTCAAAAATAAATAAATGAAACAAAACTCCAAGGAAAGAAATTGAATAGGCAAAAATGCTAGCGGATAAAGTCTCCGTTGGTCCCACAGTGACCCCTTTAGGAAACTACAAGCTCTCTTCTCTGCTAGGCTATTAAATTTTCTCTCCCTCACTGGCATATATAAAAGATTTATATGCAGCACCCCTCCTATTTTAGTTTTGGAAGGACTAAGTATCTTATTAAGAAAAGGTCTCTCAGTGTTTGAAGCTGAAGAACTCGGAGGACCAAGGACAATGGGAACACCGGTCCTGATGTAAGAGCACTGGGACGCTTTCTGAGATGGACCACTCAGATTCCATATATCACAAAATAATAAATTGTGTCACACCCATGTTTAATGTGTGTACACAGTGCATTAACTGTAACTATAGTACATTTATTTGTTCTGGAGGAGACTTGAAAATGATTTAAAAATCAATACTGGGCTGTCAGACAGGCAAGTGTTACGATACGTTTAAGAAACTAATTGCACAGGCCCCATAAAAGCTTCAAGTTTGTGTAGCAAGGATGCCATAATTACAGTCAGAGCAACTACCTCTTATATTAATGGTGGACTTTAGGAAATGGTGGTGCTGGCTGTCATCTTCACTACGCTGTGTGTAGTTCAGAAATAATGGCTCCTCTTCTCTCTAGAACTGGGCAGTGTTAGTTATGGGCCGTTGATCTACAGTCAGTTGAAAGACCGTGATGACAATGTTTAGGAACCAAGTTCATTTGAGGTCTCTGAAAGTCATGCTTTGTAGCCTTCCTATGACATGGCACACATAGAAAGATCATGTTATATGCCACACTCAGAGTAAAAAAAAAATGATGGCTGAGTGCTGACGGGGAAACGCTAGGAGATCTTTATGCCAGGCTCCCCTTTCTGTTTTCAAATTGAGAATCACCGCTTGGTCCATGTAAACTCAACCCTGTCTGCCAGTGAAGACATAGCAAAGAAAAGAGATGTCCAACAATGAGCTAGAGACCCTCCACCATGCACACACTCACACGGTGATGGCTAGGAAACAGAAAGACAGCAGAAAATACATGTTATGTTCTCTAGCATGAGAAAATAGTTGGTCAATAAGACATTATGGAGTTATCTCTGGGTTCCTGTGGTGAAGACTTTCCTCTTCTGTATCCTGGTTGCTGAATAGAGTTATTGCGATCTGGGAATTCTTAGGTCCTGGCCTCAGATCCTATGTGTTATATTCAAGCCTACTAATGTTTGCAAAGTAACAATTCCTGACATAGTTTTAGATCTTGGAGAAAAAGTCAAAATAATTTTCTTTTGACAAAGTGCCTAAAGATGTCCTTTGTTGGTCTACACTCTACACACTATGAGCCTTGGGAACCCTGTCATAACTAGATGCCATGGACTCACAGCAGGAAGCAGATTATACCTGGTCCTAGTGAGTGACTGATCCATGCAGACCTCAAACACAAGGTTTTAAGAGCAAATGCAAAGATTTGATTCAAAAGGCCTATGAGTCTGTCTTGCTTACGACTCCACACTCCATAAATTTTGCAAGTGTAAATTTATTCATTACAATATGCTGTTAGTTAGACAATAAGGTAACAAATGCTACATAAAGGATGCACATTAGCTGAGCATTTTGGGACTCTTTATAAAATATAAAGTTATTGAGAAGCTGAGGGATTGCATCAGTGGATGGAGCACTTCCCGTGTAAGTGCAGGGACCTGAATTCACAGCCTCTGAACCCACATGAAAACCAGACAGGGGCACATGTGTCTGAAACCCAAGTGCTGGGAGTGAGGTAGAAATGAGAGGGTTACTAGGGTTCCTGGGGCAGCCAGTCTGGCTGAAAAGGGTATGATGAGAAGAACCAGGATTAATGAGAGTCTATCTCAAAAAGATAAGGTAGATAGTTAATGTATTGTGTTGAAAATCCTTTTCAATTTGTAGATGAGAAAACACGGGCAAATGCTATAAAGTTTGAATGATCTTGCTGCAGTATTTGTAGCATAGGAAATTAGTGTAAATATCTCTGAAAGTCTAGAGTTGTTTCCTTTGCTCAGAGCTATCTTTTCATTTTCTCTGCCATGGTTACAAATTATTTCAAAAACGTATTTGTGTGTCTGTGTTTTGACAATCTGACAAATAGGCCATCCTTACTCTAATCTCTCTCTCTCTCTCTCTCTCTCTCTCTCTCTCTCTCTCTCTCTCTGTGTGTGTGTGTGTGTGTGTGTGTGTGTGTGTGTGTGTATGTGTGTGTGTGTCCAGTTTAATTGATTGACAGCTCCACTCAATTTCCTCTCCTGGATGTGGAGGAGCCATGAAAAGCATAGCTCAGTAGGGTACCCACCTGGCAAAGAACCATGCTTGACACCACAGTGTGAGGCCTCAACATACCAGTGGGAAATCTAGATTTTTTTTTAAGCAATAGGATAAGCCATCAACTCTACTAGTTCAACTCATCCTCTGGAGGAGACTAACCAAGAACTTGCCAGTTGCTTGCTGGAAGATTCTCTGTGAAGTAGACATTCTTCTGCATTACAGCTGGGACAGTTGTTACTGACACCGTGGACTCTCCACGTAGCAGTCCCCTTGTCTCTAAACTGTTTGTCAGAATGAAGGCAAAACTGACCTCTCACCTTAGAAGACATTGGTAAATTAATGAGGTGCCTTTGTGGTCCTTTTTATTTTACTTTTTAGTCCTTCTTTTATATTTCTAATTAAGAAGTGCCGTGGATAGCGTTATCAAGGTGGAAAGGGTTCTGAGGAGGGGCAGGTCGCGGTTTCACCACTTTCTCTCATTCGGTTGGTAGAGTTTTAAGGAATTAAGCACATGGGGCTTTGGGAAAGAGATTGCAGAGGAAGGAGTGCTTTCATCCAGTGCTGAAAGATTAACATTTATCTAAACTTCAGGTATTTAGTTTAAGTAGAATGGAGATATAAACCAATTCCTCATTTCAGAGAGTTCTTTTGGGGATCAGTGGGAATAAGCTAGATGGCATTTTTCTAACTAAAAACTTCAGGTTCATGTGCTCCAAACGCTAAAGAATTCTATGTAGAAAGCAGAAACTGTGACTACAGAAGGGCTCAAATACAATTCACGTATTTATTTTTTAGCTTGTTAGCAACATAGAGAGGGGCAGGTGGAAGGTAATGGCTTACTTAGTAGAGAAACAAGGACCTGAAGATTTTGGTCCCCAGAAGCCACCTGAAAGTGCAGGATGTATGCTTGTAATTCCAGGGCCAGGAGAGAGAGAAAGGTTATTTCTGTGGCTGCATGGCCAGCCAGGATAGCCTAATTGATCTCTCCTTCACTGGAGGCCTGTAAAGACACCCTGCCTCAAAGGATTGGCAGAGTTCATGGGTGGAGTAATAATACTTGAGATTCTCCTTTTGTACACACATACACACACACACACACACACACACACACACACACACACACACACGGAACTGAGGAACACATGGACATGCACACATGTGTAGACATACAAAAGTCAGATTATAAGAGAATTGCGACCATTGTTCTTTTTATTGCATTGTAGACCTCAAGACTAAAACCACGTGGGGCCTTCCTGCCCATCTGAGCCTGTAACCAAGCATAGGCAGGCAGAGAAAAATCAGGAAAGAGAATTTCAACTCCAAACATAAGCTGGGTACAAAGAGTTTCAGGCTGGTTTATCTCGTTATTTTGTTTTGGATTATTAGAATGACAAGTGAAAACACCCCATTTAGCTATGTTTTGGCAGAGAGTACCACGAGAAGCCATGCATATAAAACCTGTACACATATAAAAATATCACACATATTCCTGCAGCAGCAGATGAATACAGCTGTTAATTTTCTATTTAAGTCAATGAACTTTTTGCTCTGCTCCTTCTGAAAGTGGAAATAGAAGTGTAGCTGGCTGCTTCTCTTGAGAGAGTTGGCGGGCATCTCAAGATAGCTAGTAGTATTTCTTTCTATGCTCTGAGGGTGAATTTCCTGTCATGCTTTAAGGATTTCAGCTCTTGCACTCATACCGCTTTGTTTCTTGAAACAAAAGATGTTTTCTTGTTGTGGTGGTGGTGGTTGTGGTTGTGGTTGTGGTTGTGGTACAAAGCTGTGTAAATACAAGTATAAATTAAGATCCATAAACATAGTTTGGGTTCTTGGTCAAAAGCCTTGGGTATAGCTGTGCTCTGCTCTTTCTTCACTTTCGCCTCTCAAGTTCATCCCACATGCTTGAAGTAGGGAAGTTAGCCTGCTAACAACTGTTTAAAGCATAAAGAAATCATTGAATCTGGACACGATGCTCCATTTTTTTAATTCCAGTACTCAGGAGGCAGAGGCAAGAGGGTTATTTTGAGCTATAGGAAAGATTGGTCTACATAGCAAGTTCAAGGCCAGGAAGGGCTAAATATATAAAGCCTATCACAAACAAACAAGAAGATGCTGTACTTGAGCATTGGCCTTCGTTTTCAATAACTCAGTTGTTAGTCTGACTTTTTTTTTTTTCATCAAGTTACGTGGAAAAATTTTAACCACTGATTACTAGTACAATCTCTAAGCAGCTCCAAGGAGTTGCCACTATCCAGGATTCAGGTCTCGCTGTCTGTAGCAGTGGTCATTGAGCAGTCACTGAGACCAAGTCTCAGGCCATGGTTGGTAGCATGGTCACCTCAGGTCCAGCTGTGCTCCCAGCTACTGTAGTTCCCAGAAGCCACTGTGCTTACTGGTTAGCAGAGCACTGGTAAGATGCTGCACACTGGATGTTCTGTTTGGCCTTCGGAGTGGAGTGTGCCTCTCTGTCTGCTTTAATTTCTGTCAGTTCTAAGCCTACAATAAAACTCAGGAAATTACACACAAAAATGACTGTCTTACCAAGGGTGGGGGGAGAGAGAAGGAGAAAGAGAGATTATGAATACAAAGATTATTCTCACTGCATCCTAGGCAGGAAGTACACATTGATACCATTTCATATGTATGAAAGCTACAGCCGGGGCCTATGGCCAAGAGGTAGAGTGTTTGCCTACCATGTGTGAATCCCTCTAGATTAAACCCCAAGTATGGTAAAAAAAAAATGATAAAAATGAAATAAATATGATTTAGCAACCTACGATCATTAATCCTACATTAGCAATCAGTTTGGGGCATCCTTAGGGCAAGTCACTCACACACCATGCTAATGGAAACCCACTTCTCCCAATCATTCCTGCTTGCCACCTGCTCAGTCTCAGGCCAGTGCACGTCAGGAGAGCAGGTTCTATCTCACTTAGCAATGCTGGTCATGGGCTAGCCACAGTTCAAGAGGGCTCAGTACTTTCTAAAGAAGTCAACTTCTTCTCACCCAGAGATATTCACACAGAGAACCAGCTAAGGGCCCATTGAAGTCAAGAGGCATATATGCAAAGGTTCAGGATACCTATAGTGGCTATAATAGCTCTTATTTGAAAAAAAAATAGAAATGATTTCTAAGAAAAATACTTCCTCAGTGTGTATATGTTTTGTGTTAGGAATTTGTTAGTCATTTTATGTTTTGTTTAGTCATCTTTGAGGTCAACTCTGCATTCTATTTTCCATACATAGAACTATGTTGATACCTATGACTATAATTGGCTCGACTTTAAGTGTGATGTACACAGGGGTATTTCTACCTATGCCATATCATGTCCTTCTATGTCATTCAGCTCCTGCTCAGCTAATGTCTCCAATGGTGACAGGAGTCAACAGCACCACAGTCCATATCAGGTGGCTCCCTCCTGCAGAAGTCAACGGCCCATCTCCTCTGTACCATCTAGAAAGGAGGAGCTCCTCTCTCCCAGCTCCCATGGCTGCTATGACAAAGGGGACCCGCTTTGTGGGAGATGGTTACTGCAGATTTCCAAGAACAGCTCACCCAGACTTTATAGGTAAGTGCATTTGACACATATTTGAGAAGTGCTACGCCCCAAGGTGTTGTCTATTATTTTGATATCTCTTTACAATGAATTTTTTATAGTGGCTATTTTTAGAAATGTGAGCTCAGCCTTTTTATAACAGTAGCCTGATTGTGTCAACACATCCATCTCTTTGGGATTGTTTTGGGGGAGCAGATAGGAGGCAAGTGAGAAAAAGAAAGAGGGGAAAGCCAGCCTCATTGGATCAAAGTGTGTCCTCAGGCAGCCTCTATCAAAATGTATTAGTGGGTTGCATCCCATTCGTGGAAGGGTTTGAGAAGTGCCTCATGCCTACTGAGAACACATGATCAGCAGAGCATGTGAAAAGACTCAGAAGAAACACATTTACCCTTAAACTGGGTAGAAGGTTGCATCACATACCCGATAGTTGTTTCACTTCCACCTTTGTAGCTGAGGCCACAACAACTTACTCGCGCCTACTCTGTGGGAAGCATCGGGGAAAAGAATCTCAGGGAAGCCACCTTCTCCAAGCACACACTGTGGTGAAGCCAAGGAGGCTCCTGCTGCAAGGAAGGCTTGACATAAACAACAGCGACGGCAGTTTCTCGTTGAATCATGAGAATTGATTCGAGTAATGTCGAGGCAAAGAGGAAGTCCTTAGTCACTGCTTATGGCTGTAACAAGACACCATGACAAGACGACTCTGGTAAAGGAAACCATTTAACTGGGGCCAGCTTACAGTTTCAGAGGCTTAGTCCACTGTCATCATGGCAGGAAGCATGGCAGGACACAGGCAGGCATGGTGCTAGGGAAGGAGCTGAGAGCAGCAACCTGATCCTCAGACAGCAGCCAGAGCGATAGCCAGTAGGCCTGGCCTGGGCTTGTGATACCTCAAACCCCACTGCTAGAGGCACTCTCTTCCCGCAACAAGTTCACGCCTCTGAACCCTTCCTTGCCTGACAGCTCATCAACTGGGGACTAAGCATGTAATTGTAAGAAGGTATAAGGGCCGATATCATTCAAACCATCACAGTAAGTCTGTGAAATTTTAAAATAAAAACAGATTGCGCCTCTTGCTTGTGTGGCCCTATGTGGCATGACGGGTGCTGGAGATGAGCACAGCCAGAAGCTTCGGGACAGCTCACCTGGCCTGTGCACGCGTAAACTACACGGAGAACCTTCCTCAAACAAAGTGGACGACTGATGAGGAGCCACACTAGAAGTTGTCCTATGACCTCTGCATGCTTATCATGACATTAGTGCCCACTCTCACACACATGAAACAACACACAGACACATGCACCCACACCCACACACACACACACACACACACACACACACACACACACTAAGTACACAACGTATGAGGTTGACATTATTACATAAATGCAGATATTTGTTTAATCCATGAAAAAATGGTAAAATACCATATTTCATAAATATTATATGTGTAAATTCCAGTACATTACAATGAAATTAAATTTGAGCTAGAAAAATCAAATGTCACTTTTTTTTAATTTTACCTAAAGGAGTAAACAGTTGGATTATGGGTGAGACTGGCTGCCGAAGCATGCTTGTCGTAAATCATGATTACCTGTTAGCTGAGATATATTGAGATTAATGCGTGCTTAACTATTTTCCCCACACATCAAAATCATCATAATTAAAAATTGAATCCAAGTTCCCCAACACACTGAACTTCTGCTAATTTTAATAAGGGAGAAAAAGTCAGAGCAGATTGTAAGAAGGAATCCCAGCGATGGGCTCTTTTCCTCAAATAGAAATAGAAGCCGTGCCCCTGGTTGAGCATTTGGCTTAGGATGCATTTTGCGCAGGAAATAACATTCTGTCTTCATTCAGCCGCGTCCTGCTGCTGCTGTAAGTCAGACTGCATTTGCAGGCCAGCCAACAGACAGGCTCTTGATGGGCTCGCCTACTGATGCTCCTCTGAAAGATCGAGTGGCCCGTCCATTCCTAATAAATTTAGTCATCCTTGCTGTTTCTCTTACCAGCCTTATCCTCTGAGGTGCAAGGTCCAGGGGCAGATGCAGCGTCTGGGAACATTTCCAAATTCCTCTTTAAAGAACTTAAGCCATGAACACTGGCCTCACTAAGCAAGATCCTTCTGTCTGCCTCACAGGCTCCAGCTGCACAGAGAATATGTGTGGGGTGTGCATCCCAGACTGCTCCCCAGAGCATTCGTTTTCCTGAGAAAAGGAGGGGAAAAAGCTGATTTTTATGGTGTACCAGTGGCTTGAGGTTACTTAAGACTCCTATTTCCTCTCTCTATGTATTTTTACATATTATATGCATGTGTGTATCTGAGGGTGGCTACATGCATATGCATGTGCATGCTGGTGCCCACACAGGGAAGAATGTAGTCAGACTCCCTGGAACTATAGGCAGTTGTGATGCTCACCCCCATCTGGGTGCTGGGAATTGAACTCCAGTCCCTGTAAGAGCAGAAAGCGCTTTTAACTACTGATCCATCTCTGCAGCCCTCCTTTTAATAACTAAAACAACCTGCGTAATTGGTTTGATCCTCTGGCTTAATGGCCAGGTTTGGTTAAATGATTTTATTATTTTAGTAAGATGGGTCATTTATCTCCATTTATGCATTTACTCAATTAGTGAGTTAGAACAGGTTTTCAAGACTACCTTTGTGTTTGGAGAGGGGTGTGTGCAGAAGCACTCACATGCTTACTGGTTTGTGTGTGTGTGTGTGTGTGTGTTGCATGGTATATAGGTCAGAGAACAACCAGAGATGTCTTTACGAGGCACCATCCATCTGCTCTTTGAGACAGGGTCTCTCACTGACTGACCTTGAACTTACCAAATAGACTACACAGGCTGGCCAGGGAGTCCGACAGAAGCATTTCTCCAGCTCTGGAAGTACAAGGGCAGGCCACCCTGCCTAGCTTTTATTTCTTCTTCACTTGTGAAGTCTGTGTTTTGAACTGAACTCCACATGCTTGCTGTGCTGACCCGAACTGTCTCCCCAGCCCCTCAAAGCCAACTTCCCAGCGTTCCTTAATGTCCACCTTCCCTAAAAAGAACTAACAGTAACTAACAGTAATGTATTTAGTCCTGCCTGTGCCCCACAGAAATACAGCCCCCTCACGAGGCATGATGTGCAAGTGACTTGCCCCAGGTGCTGCAGTTGATGAATTTGAGTTCGAGTCAGGCGCTGAACTGTTTCTGAACCAAGCGCTGGGGCTTGGCTGCACTACGAAAGGAAATTTCTGAAGACTGTTCATCCAAAGTTAGGAAATAAGAACTACATAAAAGTAGTGATTCTGAGGAGGAGGAAAACTGTCACTTCCCAGAAAGGTCTGAGCCAGTAGCTCTGCACTGTTTGGTGTCATGTTTTGGTTACTTTGTTGGTAATGAACTAAGTTCCACCAGATTTGCTTGCTTGTTTATTTATTTATCATGTCTCCAAGGACATCTGAAGGTGAATTTTCCTGCCTGGAAATTAGTTCCATGGAGCTATAAGGAGCTAGGCTGCTGGGTGGCAAGGGGAGCCAGCTCACAGGTGTCTGTAGTTTTTTGCAGTTGTCATGTTCTGTGTCCAATCCAATGAGCTAATCTCTGTGGTCCTGAATATGGCCTATCTGCTACTGTTCTTCATTTCAAGGCAACCAAGATTTTCCTTAGTGTTAGCTATTCTTACAAAATCTGAAACACTCACTAAAATAATTCTCCAAACAAGAAGAGAAATAAACTTTAAACACAGGGCAAATATCTGGTACTGTGTACCATGATAGGCTTATCTGGGGGAAATACCGATCATCTCCTCCTGCCCCATTGATAACGGTTGTGTAACTGTGCACATAACACATTCCAGGATCAGGAGCAGTGTGTTCAAGTCTCAACTCTCATTGCTGCTTAAAGACACCATAGATCTCCTGCACATATGCTCTTCCAAATTTATACCTGACAACATGAAAGCAAAGCAAGCACACAGATATAGGTTCCAAATGCTGCTTAATATTAAAAACCATTAAGATCAGGATTATGAATTCAACCTTCAAGCAAAATAATGAGCCCGATTAAGCTTTGTTCTTTCAGACATGCTTGTATTGTTTTGTTTTCTGACACATGGGCTTTTCAAGGCTCTAATCCTTAGGCTGAATACATTATCATATCGTCACTTATATCTCAGTATGAATTCGTGACCATGTATTAGCTCCTTCGCGTCTTTAGGAATAAAGTGAGGACTTTGGAAGCAGAGTAAAGGCACTCATTGTAGGCCTGTGCTGCATTAGCTATTAGCTGAATGCATCTGGACAGACTTACGCTTTTCTGTGGCTGTTCCCTTTTCTTTACATTTGGCACACTTGCACTGTGTGTTAATTACTTGCAGGTAGGATACGATGAATGGAATGGCACAGTCCAGCTAATACATTGTACCCGAACACATGCTGCTCATCTTTCTTTAAACACCAACTACAAGCTGCCACGCAGTTGATAATATTCAAATGCCTACTATAAGTGGGGGCTTTTCTAAGAATGTTCTGGAACATTGCCTTAAAAATCAGTGAGTGCTGTATTCATTCATTCTTGTGGATCCGAGATAGGTTTGACTATGTGTTAGATCTGGGATAAATTATATGGAATTGTCTATACTTCAGATGTGATGTCTGAATTTGCTACTAATGTTAGCTTCATGTCTTTATGAATATGAAAGCTAAATGGATCTAATGAATCTTATGAATCTAATGGATCTTATTAAAGCTAAATGGATCTGATACTGAGAAGACAACTGGGCATAAGCTCAAACATTCCACATCAACTAAACTGAGGTCTGTGTCAGAGGTAAATGTTTTGAGTTCCTCAAGCTCCAGTTCTGTGGCTATGAAGTAATATGCTGTCACCTCAGATACAAACGGGTCACTGCCAAAGCATCAGGTTCTTTAAAACTCGGGCAAATATTTTTGCAAGCTTACTTAAGTTTCATTTTATGTGTCTATGTGCTTGAGTGTTACTATATGTGCACCGTGTGTGTGGTGGTCAGAAGAGGGCATCAGAGTTCCTAGCGCTGGAGTTTCACGTGATTGTGATCTGCAATACAGGTGCTGATAACCAAACTTGGGCCTCTGCAACATTAGTGTACACTCATAACCACTGAGCCATCTCACTACTCCAAACCTCAGGAATTTCAAGTCAACCTGTGTTTTGATTTTTCTAATGGAATATGATGTCTATAACTTAGGATTCATGTAAATTCCTCTTCTCTACTGATCTGAAAACTGTGATATGGACAATGCATCGACATAAAACAAATATTTTGTTCTTGGAGTGAATTCAATGGGGCATATAGAAAGAGCAAATTGAAAACTATTTGATAATATTACAATTGGGCAACCATCCAGGCACTTTGAAGTATTGCCCCCTGCTTGCATGCAGCCAACAGTACTTTTTCTCCCTGGACCAGTATCTTCCCCGCCCTGCCCAACTCAAATAGGGTATCTTTACATGCTGCACATAGGAAGGGAATCATATTCCTGTTCAGCATTTCCCTCAGGAGTGCAGAGTGAACCTATTTGCTTTACATAAAAAAATTTTGTTCCTTCCACGTAAAGGTAAAGCACTGAAATCAGCTCAGACTGGCATTCCAAAGGTGACTTCCCCTCTCACACCTTTGTCCCCGTTGGTAAATCGAGTCTGTGGCCATTTGAGGGAAGGTTTGACTGCCGTCATGTCAGGATGCCAATCGCTCCAGCCTTTTAAGCTCTCTCTGCTGCTGACCGTGCCCAGGAAGCAGTGACTGCCTTTGGGGAAATCTTTGTAGCAGCCCCTGGGGAGATGTGGGCACACAAGCATCTGCATGCGATTCCATTTTATTTGTCTTCAGGAGAAATGTGGCCACTAATGCTCGGTATCCTGCCCATGACACTCTATCTTTTCTTTAGATACTCAAGGACACCAAATGATTGTCATTCATGTTTGTCTCAAGTACTTACCTTCCCCAAAATGCCTAATCAAAGATACTTCGGGATGCAAGACACAAGTAATTAGCAAGTACAAAAAAAAGAAATACTCCCCACCCAAATCAATAGTCCTTAAAGGCATACATTTTATGCCTTGTACTGTATGGCTTTTATCCTTTATTATTATTTTTTTGTGATTGGGGCATTTAAGTACTTCATTAAAACAACCCTGATTATAAGCAGTTAGAGTGAAGGTACAAGTTAGGTAGCCGTCTTCAGATACAGTGATTAGGGAAAGCACATTAATTCTGACCTTCAACACCCTTGATGTCCCTGTATTTGTTTTCCTTATAGCGTAAGCAAGCAATTTGATCAGAATGTGCTTTAAGAAATAAGAAAGAATAAAAGTGACCTAAGGTTTTATAAGATAGATTTCAGTTACAAATTTTGCTTAACCTTTAATATTTGATATGGGCTTTCATTATTGGAAAACAAATCTATGGATCTACTTTGTGGCCAAGCTGTTAGAGAAACATGAATAGTGACAACAAAAAGAAAAACTAAGAGCATGCGGCAGGAAAGTCAAGGAGCAGTGGCCTTCAGACTATGTATTGATGGTGACAGAACCGGAGCAGATGAGTGTGTCTGGTTGAGTTCAGACCTCTATAGCCTGAGCAACCAGGGTCCATGTGATCACCTCAGAATAGCAGAAGTCAGACTATGCTGTGTAACTGGGCATCTCAGGAACAAACTTCTAAGTCAGTCTAAATAAGGGCTCAGGAAATGCTTGCATCATTGCAATAACAGCACAAGGAGGAGGAGCCATTTATTCCAGCTCACCAAGTGCATCATAAAGGCTGAGTTATGAAGACCTGTGTTTAAGCCTTCACATCAAAGCCTTCACTTGGTGATTTTTTTATTATATTGTTCTTTCTCTAATATACTAATTTAAAATTTTATTTTAAATTACATTATTATTTTATTTTTAATTATTGAAGTTTTATCTCAGTGGTGGTAGATAAAGTATGTAGCAAGAGCAAGGCCCTGGCATTGGTTTTCAGTAATATATACATACATATATATGTATTATATATAATAATTTTAGCTGCCAATAAGGCAAGCTGTCAAGACAATCCTGTCAGTAGGAAGTAATATTTTCACTTGACTCACTGCATACTCTATGAATTGACTCTGCTGACCCACAGTGTATGTTGCATCTCTTTTATCAATAAACAGATATGTTGTTTCTACACTGCATAAATGTTGACACATGCTCATGTCACACTCATGAACACATGCTCTGATGTACCTGCTCGAACTGTCTGGTGACTTTCAAATGAGGTGTTGGGGGATCATTCTGGTATCTTCCCAAATACTTCACTTCTCTTAACACATTTGTGTATCCTAATATCATTCTACATTAGTATAATACAGGATAATTACTTCGTATCAGTGAGTATAGAGAGACTTGAAACAGACAAGAAGTCTAATGCTTCCTGTGGTCATGGAGGCTTGCCCTTTGATTTTATAAAGTAAACTAACCGACATATGTTTTCCAAATAAGTAACTGTAAATGCTTAAGGCGTGATATTTACTTTTACATTAGGCTTCCATAACAGGGTAAAGTTTTTCATTGTTATTTACAACAGGTTCCAAATCATATCACCATGGAAATGCTCTACACTTCCAGGATGATTTCAGTGTCCTGGGAAGATGTTTTGGGAGATCCTGTGCCCACAGTTCTACTCATGTGAGGAGGTCTCAAGTAATATTATCCAGACAGTATGTACACATGTCTATTACAGGGGCTGCAGATGTGCCCCTGGAACTTTGGTTCATGGGCTCCGGAGGGGAAGCCCAGTTACTCTCACACTCTTGGCTGAGGAGTAGTCACCACTTAGGTCTTTGATGTGGAGCACAACTTCACAGGAGGAGCATTGCAGACTCCAGAGATAGAGATGGGACGCCTGCACAGATATGTGACATCTAAATTGCCCTTTAGGTATAATCCACTCACTTGTTTCCACAAGTAAAGCTTACTTTTTGGGAGACATAATGGATCATCTGGAACACCTGTGTGAATGATTAATGAACCCCACCTCAGCCCCTGAGGTGGGGCTCTATGAAGGGGGCTCACCTTTGAGCACTTGGTCTTGCTCTGGCCACTCCTCTTATCCATGTCTTAGAACTCTTATCTTTAGCTGTGGCCCAGATCTGACCTGTGTGTGCCTCTCTATTCAGTGTCATCTTTCGGCCATTCTCTAATTGGTCACTTTTCTGCTCCCATTCTTTATCATCTTTTACTATGTTCTCAGCTCTGCACGACTCTCAGCTCTTGCTGCCGCTCAGCCTCTTACTCCACCCTCTTATTTCTTGCTTTTCCACCCAGCTCATCTTTGGGTCCAGATGCTTTGCCTGAATGTATTCCATTCTCTAGGATGCTCACGTCTAGGGACATACTGCTGTTCTTGCCTGGCACCATTCTCTCCATCCTTGAAAGCCCATCGACATCGTCCTATCTAGCAAGCTGCTACTTGTCATTGCAGTTCTAGCTTTAGTGCTTCTCTAAAGACTTCCCCAGCAGCCCTCACCTTTCCCTCATGCCAAATCCAGGTTACAGATATCTTTTATGTACTTTCTACAAAAATTATGAATGTCTCTGCCTTAGCCCTTACCACACTCTGTTGAAATGGGCTGTTTGCTACTGTGTTTTTCATAGACTGAAATTATGACTATCTTCTGATCGTTTCAACAGTATTACTTATAGAGTGTAAAGTACACACCAAATGTCAAAAAAAAATGCTCATAGATTAAAGAACAAACTGAATGATAGCAAAGGAATAATCCTTAAGGAGGATTACATAGCTATAAGGATTACTTAACAATAAAATTTATTATGCGTTAGAATATGTCACACATTTTAGACGCCATCTTATTGAAGGAAGGCATTAGTGATGTAGAGTGACAATTAAGTTTGCTTGGAATATCTTAGATTTCCATGTAGACATAGATATATTAAAACTGGGTAACACTGAGACAAAACGAGACAATTAATAAGACTTAATCAGTGGTGAAGTTGCTGTTATAGACACATGTTAGCTCAATGGTTGTTGTCTGCTCCGCCATTGTTAATCAGTCTGTTGCTAGAAGGCAGATTGTCACACGTCTCTTAGCTTAGAATCCCAGGCTTATTAAAACTTTGCGGTTAATGAATATTTGACACTTTTACCTATACAAATCATTTCGGCAATAGGTTTAAGATGGCAGTCGTAATAAACATATGCAGAGCAATAAAAACCATTTTTAATCTTGAAAGTGGTTTATGAACACCAGTGACCAATGCTAGTAAATTGACTCACAGTGTCGTGACGATTGAGTCTACTTCAAGGGCATTGGGGGTACTGACGCTCACAGGCTGGCGCAGAAGGTAGTTGACAAAGTCACCATACAGGTGCCTGTGTCAGACTCGCCAAGGGTAGAATCTCTCTGCCATCATGGTGTATACAGATCGTGTAAGTCCACCCTCCTGGTCTTAATCCTTCTCCATGTTGCTCATGGGTTCTCAATAGATGTCAGTGCAGGGAGCCAGCCACAGGACTGACAGGCCACACCTGGGTGATTGTTGGCACATTCTTAAGGCAGGTGTCCTGTAAACTGGGACTTGAAGGATTGGCCCTTCATTTCACACATACATATCCAAAACATATGCCTCTTGATGACACTATTTTTATGACCTTTCTCTTCCACATACCCATGACTATGCATTTCATTTTAGCAAACCAACCAACTTCTAGCATCCTTCTTTCCTGGAGGCTTACCTGCCCTATGCCTCGGCTCTCCATTTACTGGCTCAGTTTCAATATCTGGGTGTGCTGTAACCATACCTCCACTTTTCCCCCTCTTGTTCAGATCACTTAAGATGCAAGGCTCCATTTTCCAACCTGCTAGGCACTTGTTGACCTACCATGTTGAGAGATTGTCTTCTTTTTAGTTGTGAATGCTTTCTTGAGATTATTGGTTATTCTCCAAACAGTGAATACATTAAATATCCCTACCATATAGAGTAAATGTCATTAGGGTAACCATGTCCCCCTAAAGAACAGGATAGGGTCACTGTGTCCACTTAGAAAACAGAATAGGGTCACTGTGTCCTCTGTAAGAGCAGGACTGTGTTACCATGTCTGTCTTCTCGAGGAACAGGATAAGGTCACTGTGTCCTCTTGGAGGGAAAAGATAGGGTCACCATGCCCTCTTGGGGGAACAGGAATAAACTCAATAATCCCAACAAGTGTGTCCTTCTATTTTCTGCAACCTATATTTTAAGCCTCTGCTTTGTTCTTTATTTCATTCAGTCCATATATAGCTTCCCTCCAATTTCACCCTATTAACCAGTCACTGAGATTAGTGTTATAAACAGGATATTGAGCAAAGCAAGTATAGTCCTCAATGCAAAGAGTTTAAATTATCGCAGTAAAGTCATCCATTGAACACAGAAATGATGGCAAATGATTTCTATATCTTGCTATGAAATATACCACAAGTCCATGACAAGAAAAATTTGTTGAAAATACAATTGATTATAAAGACACTGTCAAGGCTGAACTGATGGCACAGGCTGATAATCCAAGCATCCTGGGAAGCTGAGGCAGCAGGATCATATGTGAGGGCTTTCCTATGCGGTAGTGCAAACTTAGGGATAGTTATATCCTGCTGGGGATTCAAATAAACGTAGAGTTTCTGTTCATTATGAACAAGGTCTTGTGCTCAGTTCCCAGCATGTGTGTGTGTGTGTGTGTGTGTGTGTGTGTGTGTATGTGTGTACAAAAGAAAGAAAGGAGAAAGTATAAAAGAAAGAGAAAAAAGGATAAAAGGATAGAATTACAGAGTTTTAAAATAAAAACATAAGCTGTTTATACAAGATTCATCCAAAAAATTAAATCTATAACTACTCTGTAAGTAGACTTGAACATGTTAAGTGGTAGTAGAAACAATGATGGGGCTTGCAGGCCTGAGGCTGACAGAATCCTGTCTCTTCTTCTGGGAGAACTTTGAATTACAGGGCAGTACCTCCAGGAGGAGGAGGAGGAGGAGGAGGAGGAGGAGAATATGGCTGATGTTGATTAAAACTGAAGTGGGCTTTGTGGGGAAACTGAAAAGGAATAATTGAATGAACCATAGGTCTATTACAAGATTACCCAACAAAATGTACACCTACTGTAGGACCCAGCTGCTCCTCTCAAAAGTGTTGCTTTAACAAAGTAAAATAATTTACCTACGCAAAAAGGAGGTGCATGATGCTTCGTGGCACTTCCTTTTATCATAGCTCCAAAGTGGAAACCATCCAAATGGCCAGCAGTGGGCTACAGCACACAGGGGTCCAGTCACACAGTGCAACACTAAGCAATGCGAGGGGAGAGGCTGATGACAGCAGCGTGGGCATCTCTAAATTCCGGTCCAGAGAAAAGAAAGCCAACGAGGGCTCGCTGCCAATTACACTCATACACTCTTTAAAGGACAGGGCTAGATAGATAGATGACACAAAGGAACAGCCTGAGGCTGAAGCAAAGGTCCTGTACTGATGGAGGTAACAAACGGCATTGTGGGTCTTCCAGTCCCCTAGAACAGACTGAGCTGTATCCTCTGAGCTGAGGCACTGTACTTCACATTTGCTGTACCCCCAATAAAACTGGTAAACAAAGTTACCTAGTTTATGGTTAGCCTTCCAAATTTCACCTAAACAAATCAGTATGTAGAAAGTTATAAATGTAAGAAAACTAGTTTTCATTAAGCTAGGCTGATGTACTGGACAGCATCTGCTTTTTTTTTTTTTTTAATAAATGATTATTTTTGTCCATTTGTTTGTTTATGTGTCCATTTGTATGAGTCAGTTTACGTGCAAGCACAGGGGCCGGAGGAAGGCACTGGGTGTCTTGTATTACTTTCTGCTTATTTCTTTGAAGCATCGTGTCTCCCCAAGCGAGGGACTCCTGTTTCCTTTACAGTGCTATAAGCTGGAAGGGCCCTGGGATCCCTCAGTGTAAGGATTAGAGGTGTGTGTGGAATGACTGCTTTGTCACAGGTGCTACGATCCAGTTGTTGTTCTATGTTTTTATTATTTAACTTGCTGGCTTCTTTAGCATGTAAGGAGAGGTAGAAGAAGAAATGCAAAGACCGCCAGTTGCCATTCTTATAACTAGACAGCCAGCTCGCCCAACTAGGCGTCCCTCAGTCCATACCTTGTGCAATGTCACTAGATGGATCCATTTTCTCTACAGAATAGTTTTCCTTCTGATGTCATCCATAGCCAAGCCAACTTTTTACAAGCAAAAGCGACCATAGTTTGTGTAGGCCCAGGTATTTCTCCTAAGGGTGAGCCTTGTCTAAGCAGGGCAGACACACTTGAACACACAGCTGACCAGTTCTTGCCTTGATGACAGCGGGCCTCTCTCTGATGTATTCTCCACAGCTCATGTAAATTGGTGCTAATGTGCTGTGATATTCATTTTAATTGTGAGGGAAAATAGTTTGCTGAAAACTGGTTTCTTCTGCATACTTACAAACTCAGCCGTCACAAAAAATATCAGAGAAATATAATTAAGGATTGCAAAATCAATTCGACACTCCCTTCAGATGTGTGGCACAGAGGTGGCCGGCAGCAGCCTCCATCACTTCCTGTGCTCTCCTTGTTTACTTCATAAATTCCTGCAAATTAGGACTCTAATTTCCAGAGCTGTTAATGCCTCATTAAAACCTGCAGTGCATCTCTTATTTCTTCTTCTTTTTTTTTTTTTTTTTTTTCCTCTTCTTGTATCTAACATGCAACATTATCTCTGTTATGTGGCTATCTGTATGGCAGTGCATTTAGGGAGATGGTTATGAACTACTTATGAAAACTCTTAAAACTGTCTCTCTTTGGAAAGGACTTGGCATCTCGAGTTGTTTGGATGTGAGCTCTCTCCCAGTTACTTGTTGTTTTAGCTGCTGGCTGTCTCTGATGCTGGCTGTTCTGTTGCATGGATGTGTTGCTGGGATGTGATAGGCTTGCACTATGCTCACACAGGCCCTGTGTGCACAGAGCTCATGTGTGGTTGACTTCTTTAAAGACCATTCATTTGCTTATTTGTGTATGCGTGTGTATGTGTGTGTGTGTGTGTGTGTGTGTGTGTGTGTGTGTGTGTGTGTATGTGTATACCAATACCAAAAGAGGCCAGAAAATGGTGTTAGGTCCCCTGGAGTTGGAGTTTCAGGCAGTTATGAGCTGTCTGACATCAAACCTGGGAACAAGGGACTCATCCTCTCCTACATACTATGCGTTCTTAATTGCTGCACCATCTCTCCAACCAAATGTTGAACTTCTTTCAACCATTAAAATGTGCATAGAAAGAGTGAAATTGTTACTGCATAAAACATAAAACAGTTACAACATAAAAATGCTATTTTTCTGCTCAAACCAAAACCAACAATCAATAAAAGTATTTTTGCATCTTCAAGCGGATTTGGACATGCCTTTAAAGAATAATGTGTGAGGGGGCAGGAAGGTGGCTGAGCACCAGTGGCGTGTGCCTGGTGGCCTGAGTTAGTGCCCTGGAAGCCACATGTAAAGCTGCATGTGGTGGCATGCATGTGTGATCCCAGCTCCCATATGGAGAAATAGCAGAGAGGCCAGAAATGCTCAGCAGGGAAATGGGGTCTATGTTAATCCAGTGGGAGGTAAAAACAGAATCTCAAGTGTTTTTCTCTGCTGCCCTCCTCACACTCGCTGTGGCATGTGCAAGGGTCTTGCCAGAGCTGAGTAGTTCTTGTGCACTCTGTTCTAGAACACACCATCATCTCTGCATGTGGTTTTATATTTTCCTTTCTTTAGATAGATTGGCCAGAAAATACAATCAGAGAGTCTTATCTTAAACAGAAGCCTGTGGCGTAGAGCTGGGAACAAAGACCACGGGAGTAACCTGAATTACTCAGGAAGAGGGAAAGGCCCTAGCAGACCAGAAACAGTGAAGAAGGGATCTCTAGCAATACAGGCAAGTCTAGAAAAGACTCATGTCTCTAGAAAAGCTCATTGTCACCAATGTAGACTGTGGCCCAACAGGCAGATGGGTAAAAAGCAATAATAATTTCATTCTCTATGCTTCAGTGCCTGACAGCCATGTAATTTGTAGTTTTAGATCCTTCTCAAAACTCTTATATAAGATTAATTTCCAATATATAATTGCAATGGAATAATGACAATTTCTTGAAGTTCATTTTTCAGCTTAAGTTCTCTTAGATAGTGATATCCTTATTGCTTTTTGGAAATGGTATTTTTTATTTTTTATAAATGTTATTGTATATGTATGTGTGCTGCCTGTCTGTATTTGCACCTCATGTATTCAGGTTCCCTTGATGGCCAGAAGAGGGCCTCAGATCTCACAGAACTGGAGTCACCTAATATGGGTGCTGGGAACTAAACTAGGGTCTTCTACAAGGGCAGCAAATGTCTTTAACCACTGAGCCAATCTCTCAGGCCCCTACTATAGGTTTTAATTCATTGTTCCTGTGTGTCCCACTGAAAATGTCCCTAGGTGTCAAAATTACATATGCAATGCAGAAAACGTCATTTGTCCATCCCTCCATCATTCTTCAGCGTCCAACGGGGCTGAACTTTAGCTGTAGGTCACTTCTCACCTGAGTAAAGTGAAGGTGACCTTCTCTGTGACCAATGTCCTTGACACTCTGTCACTGTGTGAAGCAGCACAGTTATAGCCTACCCTGTAAGGCTGATCATGCAGGATGCTCAGCAGATGTGGGGGTGCTATCTCCACATACTGCCCTGCAAGGCTGAGCATGTAGGATGCTCAGCAGATGCGGGGGTGCTGTCTCCACCTACTGCCCTGTAAAACTGAGCATGTAGGATGCTCAGCAGATGCGGGGGTGCTGTCTCCATCTATTGCCCTTCTCTCTCAAGTTCCTGACCTGCAAGAGATTCCATTTTCTCTCTGCTTTGCTACATCACACAAGGGAAGCCCTAATGTAGCTATTTGGTTCCTGGCTCCTGTTTTGATGACCCAAACCAGGTTGATTTCCTTTTTCTTTCTTCTCTTTTATTCCCTGCTCAGCATGTACAATAGAATATCCAGGGTTCTTGTGTTATATATTCTTGCCAAATCAGCTCACATCTTCTCAAATTTGGCCCTGGATTCTAATATTAAGCAAGTTTGATGGTCCAGCTAAATTCCATAAGGCCATCTCTCACATTACGAAGACTAATGGATTTTAAGTTAGTTAGCTGTTAGTTTTATGACTTGTTTTTCTAGTTTTCTGGTGTAATTTCCAGAAACTTACAAGTTAAATAAAAGATTATGTTACATAAATAAACTTAGTAGGACTTTATTTTCACTCTGATTTTTTTTCTTATAGCAAGTTAATTTTGAGGAGCCTTGATTTTGCTCTCTTCTCTGCATCACAGGCATAAGCTCAGAAATATATTTTACATATTATATACTGTGTACACACATATGAATGTGTATGCACGCATGTGTTTGCATGTATGTATGTATGTGGACTATGTGTGTGTGCATTTGTGTGTATGTACTGTGTGTGTATATGGTATGCATATGTGTATATGCTGCAGTTTACACACAGAAGTTAAAGACAATGTTTGGGCTGGTTTGCCCTTCCTTCTGTGTAGTTTGAGACAGGGTCTCACAGTTTCCTGCTGTACTTTTAACTTCTAGAGCGATCTTCCTGTCTCTTCCTTTTGTCTTGTCTTATGAGCACTGGGATTACAGACACACACTCCTACGTTCAGCTGCACATCAGGTTCTGAGGATTCAAAGTCTGGTCCTCACACCGAGGCGGCAAGTACTGAGTCCCCTGAGCTATCTCCTCATCCCAGATCATACATTTCTCTGTTGTAATAAAGGAATTTTGAAACAGGACCATGCTCAGCTACCACACTCTCTGCGCACTCCATTTTTATCATGCACATAGTGTTTTTGAAGCACTTCCCTAGGTGTTCCAACTATAAGGGCTCGCAAGTGAATTTTACTTCTTCCTGTCCTCAGTAGCTATCCTTCATCCCAGTTAACATCTGAGGAAAAGTCAGTAGTGTGGTGCTATTTAGCAAAAGGGAGAAGAAAGGTGAGCGCTGCCCCGTGTTTTATTAGCAGAATTGTCAAGAAGAAGATAAACAGGGTGATTATTAGGCTCCACTTGGCAATCTCAACTCTCGATAGGAGTACCGTGATCCATTTGGGAAGCTACACTATTAAAACCTAGACAGATGGTGCAGAGGCATCAAAAGAGAGTAACAAAAAATGATGAAGAGCCTTGAAAATGGGACCTGTAAGAAAAGGCTGAGAGGCCCAAGGCCACTCAATCTTGAGGAAAGAACACAGAGCAATGCTTAGTGCCGGATTCCAACTCATAAAGGGAGGCATTGTAGAAGCGAGGGGCTGGCTGTTCTTCATTATTCAGCAAAGATGCTGCAGAACGCAAGGAGTTTGAAGTATGTCAGGGTAAACATGGGTTACATGTTTGATAAAATTAGGTACAATTTAAATAGTTAAGAAATGTGTGATTACAGGCCCTGGGGCCTAAGTCAAACCTGAGCTGCCATAGGAATCTCAAATACCTTAGGTCTGAACCTAGGGCTCTCATCGAAAGAAGCCCACATTCTCTCACCCTGCTGAAGTATCTCCTGATGCCCTTACGTGGGTGTATTTTAGGATCTCTGATCACTTCTAGGAGGGTTATCTGGTTCATCTCCAAGATGCATGTAGAGTTTCAGAGGTGGATGCTGTGGCTTTCCTTCTCTTTTCTTTTTTCTCCTATTTATTGCTTTGTTCATTTTGTCCTGAGTAGGACAGAACCAGTACTAAGTGTCTCAGATCAAGACAAGACAGCTCAGAAAACAGCCCATCAGACTGTCAACTACCAGCTTCCTTCGGTGCCTAACTACTTTTTTGGTTGTGATCTGATTTTCATTATCCTGGTCTGTTGCTTAGTTGGTTGGGGTTCTCACCTTGTCTTTTAGCTCCTCTGGCTTTAGCATGCTAAATTAGTACCCCCCCCCCCCCCCCCCCCGTGTGTGCCCTTTGCATATTAATCACCCAAGATAAGCATCAGGTAATTTATATTCTAGCAACCAATGGGTGAGTTCTGCTTATATAAAAGAGAACAAATAGCATTGAAAGTATTTTTGCTGCATTGATACCCATTTATTGTCTGTGGCTATATACAACTGTGAAGGAATTGTAACAATTCTAGTATTAGGTTTGCATAGAAAACTCCCAGAGCTTCTGTAGTGGCTATGATGCGGTGAGACCCCTTTTTGATGAAATCCAGCAGTAGAGTCATTTCTGTGTCACTTTGATACATTTTATTTTGCTCTTCAGTGGCTAAGAAAAAAATTTCATTGTATCTTCTGGATCACTCCATGATTTCAGTGAGAAAACAGATAAGAGAGTGTTTTGTCTTATTCCAAGGATCTAAACCATGCCTACCAACTGTCCATTCACTTTGAGTGGGGAAAGGCTTTTGTTACCACTTATATTGTTGCGGGGTCCACTTTGATCCAACACAGCTCAAACACCAAATCAATGGAGAAAAAAAAAGTTTCTTGTAATCAAGCCACTACTGATCAATCAGGGTGGCAGAACAGTCTCGGGAGCTGAACTCTGACCCAGAGCCCAAATGCTCCAGAGCTTCCAGGCACAAAAATCACAAAAGCCACAGTCACCTGTTCCAATTACAGTTACATTCTCCACCAATCAGGATTCAGGGGTAGGGAACTTTCCTTAGGACATTACTTTGTGGTACATTTCTCCAGTTCTCATTGGTTGGTTTGCTCAAGTGTGGTGGGGCCACTTGCCCAGCATTCATGTCTCAACTTGCCAACAAGATGTTGCTCATCCAGAGAGGTCTTGGGAACTTAAACTTCATTTGACCATTATTCAAAATGGATGTTTTCTTCAAAATGGCTTCAGCGTGGTTCTTTCTTTCTCTATGCTTCTTTATTTGAGAATTCCTTTCTGGTTAAGGATAAGCCCAAAAGGTTGTTGTGGTGCCTGCTCCGCCCTCTCCCTTGCTTTTCCTGATTGGCTGTGCGGTGAGCAATTTGACCTAACAGGAACTCCAGGCATGATCTTACATCAAGGCACCTTGTCAAAGGCCTGGCCAGTTTTGCCCCTCTGAAGCCATGATGACATCTAAACTATAACTCCTTACCTTGCTGGTTGATGGTCTCCTGTACCTCACAGTAATCGAGCGCTGACTAACATATATTGTGTCTGAGATATAAGCAGCACATCGTATGCACTGTCAGATAAGGATTTAGACATTCTCCTTGGTGTGATCATTAGATACTTTAAAATATAGAGCAAATGGCTTATCATAATATAACCGATCCCAAAACCATAAGGAACTCGTCTAGTAGAGAATTCAGAGGCCATTGTCACAATATGTTGCATAGAAAGAACTGTTGTCCTGAGAGAAGACGTTACCTGATGCCTGGATAGCACCAAGAGCTACCACTAGGCTGGCTTCTGGGAGGCTACAGCACCTGAGGACACTTACTAGCCTCCCCCAGCCATGCACCACTGGGACCTTAAGTGACACAGGAGTCAGGCTGATGGAAGGGCTCTGATGGTTCATGGTGTGCGAGGCAATAGAGGAGTTTGGGGGAAATGACAGCCTCCCTTGGCTTCTGGTGTGCTCAGTGGGATGCCAGCATCCCCTGTGGTGCCTGTGATCCTCAGCAGTGTTCTGATAGGAGGGTTGCAGCAGGGTGGCTCCTCGGGAGCCTGTGGAACAGCTTAATGTCCTCCTATGCCTAATGGCAAGAAAGGGTCTCACTTTTCTGTTTGTTGTTTGGCTTTTGTTTTGTTTCCTTCTGAGATGATATTGCGTGTTGAAATGGTTATAATCTTATTTAAAGCTGAGGAAGTTGCATAATATACCCACGTCTCAGTTTCTTTCAGCGCACTGAAGAAAAGCATTGACTTGATAAATCCCAGGGGCTGGTGGAAAAGTAAAACTGTAATTTGAGTAAATGAGTTCTCTGCCCCCATTTAAAAAAAAAAAAGTTACTTCCAAAGTTTAAACTGTCAAGAAGTAAATCTCCAACAGAAGCAATTCTATTTCCTCAGAGTGGGGACCACATATGCTGTTGCTGATGGAGCCTCAGTTACAGAAGCAGATCCAACCCCAGGAGAAACTTGGAAGAGACTCTGCCTGCAGCAGCATGGCAACCAGTCAATGCCCTGCTCTGCAGAGCCCAGCCTTGTCCTCATGAGGATGTGTCCCCGTGGCTGTTCCCCAAGGTCTACTCTTTCTGACTACTTGGGACAGTCACTTTTCTCTCTTAAGCACAAGGGTAACTAGTCTATGTGTTTTCCCTGGAGGCCCCAATACAAACAGTAGATCAGTCTGACAGATGTCACTTTGGTGCTATGTCAGTGACTGCAGCATGTTTCTTGGATTTTTTTCTGGCCTCACTGGGACTAGAGATTAACTTTCAGAATTCAAACAGGAGGTCAGGTTGCAGTCATGTGGGAGAGAGAACCTCACACTGACAGAGCATAGGATGTCTGCACTCATAGCTTCCACCATGGATGGAAATTTCATTCGTCTTTAGGCAAGCATTTATTTGCAATGATGAAGTGCCAGGCACCTGAGAAGACGCTCTGATAATGAGAATGTGAAATCTTCCACAGTAGCTCACAAGTTTGCACACTTTGTATATCTGATGCTGTCATTTTGGACTGTTGTTGGTCATTCAAGAAGTGGGAACTGGTAAAAGAAGGGTGTGGCTGGAGGAAAGGAGTAAGGCATGAAGATAATTGCTGCTCATCTTCTGCCTGAGCCTGAGCACTCTGCTTCCTGTTTCAGATCACCTAGTAGTATACCTAACTTGCCACAATGGACTATGTTTCATTAAACTGTGAACCAAGGAAATGCCTCCTCCCTTAAATTGCTATTGTGATGTGAAAAATTACTAATACAGGTCCCTAAAATCCAAGGCACAGTCCACAGCCTCACAGAGTCTACGTATCCCATCTCCCCTAAGTCATTCATCTTAATTTGGAAATATTTATCAAGCTGTACTATGTATCAGACACTATATATGACACGGGAGGGCCCAGCTATACAGACCTTCTGACTTTGTGGGAACCTTATTCCAGGGAGTCTCAGGAGAGAATGCTTAGTCACCCACTAAAATAAAAAATATGTTCCTTAAAATTTGCACAAAGTGATCTATCTCAGAAATCATATTAAGAAAATCTTATTGTATCTGACCATATGGAATAAGGACCAGGCTTACTACTTCTTTATTTTGAACACACACATAGGGAACATCCCTTGTTTGACGAAGGCTTGTGCTGAATTTTTCATAAAATCAGTTAATTACCTTCTAATTAATTGTGTGTGTTGTGTTTATTTAAGACAATGTTTTGGTGTGGAATTTGCTTCCCAGCAAAAGAAAAATCATTCCCTTAGATACTCTGGGAATACCTGAGAATTGGGATGAAGGCAGTTAGGGAGTCAAGACAAGCTGCTGAGGCTGGAAGGAGGGAGGAGGGAGGTGCAGGGCGTGATGCTGCAGAGCTGCTTTAGGTAAGATGTGAAGATGCTTATGCAAATTAGAACTTAGGAAAAGTACTGAGCAGCAGGATCGTGTTATCAAGAGTGTCTGATGGGTTTTGAATTCACTGAACTGAATCTGTTTGGGGGCATGTGTTCCGGAGTGAGAACAAACAGTGGCACAAAGACCTGTTCTAATTCAGGATCGTTGTTTATTTTCCAGGAGGTAGAATATTGACTGTCACTAGCATGCCATCCAGCACATTGAGCAGTCATTCTGGGAGGTGACAGCAGCACCAGCTGTAGAGTCCTGGTTAGAAGGAAAGAAAATTCCAAAACCTTAAGTAGTAAGCTGCGATTCAAGGTGCATTATTACCTCACAATTTTTAACAGCCTTTACCCAACTTTGGGGAGATGGATTATCTCAAAGAGGTGTGCTAGGTAAACATAAATATGTTCTTCAAATTAGCATACAAGGATTCATCTTCAAATATTATAATGAGACACTCTTATTGTCTCTGCCCACATTGGATAAAGCTCAGAGCTAACTTTACTGTCCACGAGTGCCCTGCTTTTTTCTCCTCCCAACATCATGAGAGAAGCAATGGCAGGCAAAGCACATGTCCAGTCCATTCTAATCAACATGAGGCACAGTGTTGGGGATGGGATTTCCACACGTATGTCTGACCTTCACTGAGATTACTCAGCCTCTGAACATGAATAGACCCTGGGAGGCTAAGAAGGCCAAATAGTGGGGGAGCTAATTGCAACCAGGTGATAAGGTGATGAATGCAGCAACACCAGTGTGCAGGTGGAGGGGAATGTAGGAGCTAAGCTTGGCTCAGTAGATTCAGTGTGATGGGGAAATATTTTATATATTTTCTTAGTTTATTTGTATTGATGCATTATCATCTTCCTGAAATCTTTATGGTCTGTGGCAGCATGACATATGACCATTACTTTTGCTGAGGAAGAGTCTTCTGCTGTACTTCAAAAGCATATAGAAGACTGCCAGACACATATGCCTGCCTGCATACATACATACATACATACATACATGCATGCATGCATACATACATACATGCATGCATGCATACATACATACATACATATTTGTCTACATTTTATTATTAGAATAGAATTAAAACTTAAATTCCATTAATTAGTCTGTTAGAAGTCATGAAAATGGTCAATAAAAGCGAAGATGAGTCAAAATAGAGGACTTTGTATGATGGATATTTCAAGGAAAACATGAAAAACAGAAAAAAATCATTATATCAAGAACTGCTTGTGGTCTCCAGGAAGTACATAATAAAATTAACACTATCCATGGAAAGCAGTGGCTATCCTTGGGGTGATGGCTGTTCTACTACTTTGGTTTCCAAGCTTTATTCCATTTTAATATATTATATATACACATACATATATAATATATTAAAATGGAATAAATGATAGATATATAATAGACAGATGATATATAAGTAGATTGATCGATAAGTGATAGATAGATGATTTTTCAACATTTTACCTCTGAAATAATGTATTATCAGAATTAATTGTTTCATGACACTGGTGGAAATGTTTGTCAGAACATAACATTTAAACTTGTAATTATTCTGTGACACATATGTCAGAGTTATCATAATAAAGTGCCAAGAGCCAGAGGTTTAAACAATAGAAATTTAACTCCTTGGTCTAGATAATAGAAGACATCTGAAATCATGATTTCCATGTCATTGGTTTTATATGATCAGAATTTTTGGGTGAAACATGAGTCAGAATCCAGAAATGCCAGACACTTGATATCATCAAAGGTTATCCTAAAACAGTAGCTGTGAGTTCCTGTCGCAGGACAAAGAAAATTAATAAAACAAATTCTTATGAGAATTTGAAAGTGGAAGCAGGAATCATTACAGAAAAAAAAAAATGAGAACATAAGGAAAAGTGAAAAATTAGAGAGAGGAGAGGGGGGCTGCCAAAGAGTTTCCAAGGGAGGAAAGGCAATCAAATGCCCTCTGTGTAGAGCAATGGCAGAAACATGGTAAAGACTGAGATAAACTCTATTGAGATTATCTATTTCTCTGGGCTTTCATGCACTAAGGTGATGGAGATCCTGTACACTCTGTATGCATACCCTTGGCTCGACAACGGAGATGATATGAGTTACAGGAGGAGTTGACAACCACTTGAGCTTTGCTAGTGTTTGGCCTTAACAGCCAACTATCTCTTAGTCATTGACTGATGCATTGTTACCTGAGCTTGCAAGTGCCGCAGTGGCCCAAGTGCTGTTAATTATGCTGAGCTCTCTGTTCTCACCATGACCGACTTGTTGCTTTACCACCATGGAGGGTTAACTCTACCCCAGTCATCAAGCTATAACTGCAGCATTTCTTACTTGCCTTGAATTTAGCTCCTTGTCTGGGGTTCTGTGGGTGATGAAGGTAAAAGCTTCTTGTTAGCAGCCATCTCATTGTCTGTCACAATTAGCTAAACTTAGAAACAATTTATATATATTTAAAACACTATTGTTCAAGGGCTTTGTAACAGCCATCTGGTCTACCCTCATTCACCCAGAACCCCATTCCTCCTCCAATCTGTCAAGGTTGGTTACCCCATATCAAACCACAACTACTTTTATTTATCTTTCTCCATGCTCCTTAATCTTCCTGTCAACTTCAGGCTCTGTGTTCACTACAACATGTGAACAACTTGCAATTTTTACCTTGAACCCTCTTTTCTTACCACCTGTGGAGTTCTAGCTCCTGCTTTGTGGGACTTGCTGCCCATTTTCAGGGTCTTTAGAATTCAGCTTAATCACTCCTCTCTCTGCCTGTGTATTCATGGGGTGTCCTCTCTATATGAGTGTCTGTCTCTTCAGTCATATTGGATCTGGGACACACCCTACTTCTGCATGACTTCATTTAAATTAATGTCTGCAATAAGCCTTTTCATACAGATACTATTTTGAAACACAAGGGCATATGACTTCAGCATGTGAGTGGGGCATTGCAATTTAATTTATAATAATAAAATATTCAAATTATAATAATATAATAATCATTCTACATCACCAGCAGAACATAAAGAACTGACTCAATGAAGAAAACAATAATTTAATCAGGAAGAAGACCATCACATCGTTAATATATTTTTACATCTAATTTACTAAACATAACTTATGTTATTGCCATCAGCACTGCAAGGCATGGTAACTAAAGCAATGGTATAGTAGGTCAAAAAGCCCTAATGACTAGTATTTAATCAAATCTGTCACATGTTTTTATCTAAAATACAGCTCTAAAATGTAACACGAGCAACTGGGTAATTTATTTTAGCTTAAGTCTTTTATAACTGTAGAGATGGCCTAGCCATCCTATGCTAAGTTTCTGTCAGAATACTTGGGCTCAGATAATCACAGTGTGGAGACAATAGTTACATTTGTACTTGTGCAGTAACAAGCAGGATACACCACCAGAAGCAATTGTTTGTCATCTTTCTATGTTGCTTCACAAAAATACTAATATGCAATAGAGTCTTTGATGCCAATCAAAGATATATGATTGTCTTCACAGCTATTACAGTATGTTTAGTGACCACATAAAACATGTACAGAGATACATTCCACATTCATTTTTTTACAAATATGCTGAAGGCTAGTTATTAATACAAGCTTTGACAACTACTTATTTAATATACAATAAAATCAACATTTGACCACAAACATTAAATCTTGAGCAATATTTCTAATACTCTATTTTCTTTTCCTTCTTCTCAGGGTTGCTTATATTCATGATTTACATAATAAGCTCCATTTATGATTAATCTTCCAAAAGGTCAATGCATACATCATCAAGGTCTGCTAGTCACGTGTAGCTGTTTTCAAGCCCAACAGGGGAAGAACCATGAACTAACAGTATTCGTTTCCTTGTATGGCGTATTGTCCTAATTATACATACTTTAAGAAGAACAGCAGAGTCCTAAGCAGAGTCCTAACTTCTGCCTTTAGTTCTAACATCAATGATGTTTTGTTGATTAGGGAGTGGGTGACTATTATTCAGCATGAGTTTGAGGTAATTGAGATGGAAAAATCACAGTATGGGTGAAAATGAATAGAGAATTAGGTACAGCAGCTTATCATTGGACACATTTCTTAACAATTGGACATTTGCCTAGATATAGTAGCTTATATTAGACACAGGACTAAGTCATTCCCTTGTACTTTTATGTTTAATGCTCACTTCTACAATGTGTGATAATTTCAGAAAAGACAATTAAAAGTCACATAAGTGGTCCATTTTGTTGCTTATTATTTATGTACTTATTTATTTATATTTGAGGGTCTCACTGTGTAGGCCAAGAGCTCACTAGATAGTCTAGGCTAGCCTTAGACTCACAGATAAGCACCACATGAGTGTTAGCATTAAAGACCTATGCCTATTTTCCCAGACATTGCCTAATTTCTGAAGACTTATTTTATTTTTAATCATGTGTAAATGTGAATGTACATACATACACTCATATAAGTGCAAGTGGCCACAAATACAGGAGAGCGCTCCATATCTCCTGAAGCTGTAGTTACTAACTGTTATAAACTGCCCAATGTGGTTGCTAGGAGCCAACTCTGGTCCTCTGTGAAAGCTTTCTTATCCACTAGCTGCCTCTCCAGCACCAACACACACACACACACACACACACACACACACACACACACACATACACACACACATACACACATATACAAACACCTACTTGAGACAGGATGCTCACACTAGACTCAAACTCACTATGTAGCCAAGAATAAACTTGACTTCCCAGTACTATTCTCTCTAATAGAGATTGCAGGCATAGGCTACCATGTTAAGGAAGACAAACCATTTTAAGTTTCAAAGATAGAATTGACATGTGTGTGTGTGTGTGTGTGTGTGTATGTATGTATGTACACTAGGTTTCAACATATGCATGAGTAGTAAGTCATCTTTGCTATCTTCCTTGTGCAGTAATGTCAACCATTTCTTTGAGTCTGTGACAGCCAGCTTGACACCTAGACAGTGATCTACCAGTTGTTGAATCCGAAAGTTGTTTCCCAAAGAATTCCAGTGAAAATATTTCTTTAGCAAACCAATTTAAAGTTGTACTCTTATGTGGCTGATCTTTGTATTCTTGGGCTTTGAGCATCTGCCTTAAGCTCACTAAGCATAGCTTTTTACCTGCCAGCCATTCTTGACAGCCTATTATACAGTTTCCACAGCTACTGTGTGTAATTGTATAAAGTCAAACAGCATTTTTGAATATGTTTGGCTACTCTCACAGGCAATGGAATTCATTTCCTAGACAAAGTGTCTTTTCTCAGCTGTAAACAGTGACATTGAGTTGTGTTCTCTGTGTTAAAGCGAGAGCAGCATTGTGGGAATCTTGTATCTGGTTTAGTCCTCACCTTTTAAGTTGACAGAGTGGTTTCATATGGATCTGACAGCACTGTGTCATCTCTAAGTGTGGATTGTCCCCTAAATCCTCTATCAAATTGGCTAACGTGGTTGGTTCAATTGGACTTCTAGTTTTCTGCTCACATCTGTAAAGTGGCATCCTTGCTCAACTTGGCTCCTGCAGACATTGCTGTTTCTAGCCATTTTAACTAATTAGTAGTATTTTATAAATCTGGAACCCTAGCACCCTATTACTCCAATTGTAACTATTTGAAACTGTTATCAAAGATTTTGTATATCAATTTACTCTTGTACCAGAGTATTCTATTCATCTTTTTCCCCACAATGGACAGAAATATATGGGAGGGGGTTTCAAACCTTTATGTTCTGTTTTGTTTCCTCTGATTTAGAAATTAATCTTTGAGTTTATTTATATTTTAGTCACAGTACTCTATTTTGAGAGACATGAGATGTTTATGCATAGTATTGAGAACAGCTTTTGTTTTTTTACTTTCTCTCTCTCAGTGTTTCTGAGTCAAAACAACTCCCCATTAGTGTTTTCTGGTGGGTTGCAAACAACGCAGGGCAAATATCCTAGGTGCAACATGAAAGATCCAATTGCCTGATTCATTATTACACAAATATTGTAATCAATCATAATCTTCAGTGTTCCATAAACCCACAATTCTGTGAGAGGGATAAGAAGGAAAGAATTAAGCTATCAGTGTGCTCACTACAAAGGGAGAAGGTAGTTCCTGATTATCATCATTCAGGATTAACCAGACATATACCTGGTAATCATTCATATTTATGCAATAAAATGAAAATCAACATAAAACTCAAGAAGAATAGCCTTTTATTTTTCTTTTCCCTGAAACATGAAACAAAATAGACTTAGGTACTAATTTAATCCCCTCTTCAGTTGATGACATAATGGGTTTGGGGACCACAAATATGGAAATAAGTATAGCGTTACATTCCTCTGCCGAAAGTCTGTGTTCTCTCCTCTGTCTGAAGGCAGACCGCAGTCACCCATGGTCACAGTGAGGAGACCATGCCCTGGTACCCTAGCTTCTCGAGCTGATCACAGTGAGGAGACCATGCCCTGGTACCCTAGCTTCAGACACACTTAAGGCAGCATCTCCATCTGGAGTTAGATCAGGAACACATCTCTGATGGCTTCCACCTGGGCCGGTTTTGCATAAAGCCACATATCCCTGCAGGGAGAAGGAATTTAGGTCTTTCCTAAAGTAGTTACACTTTCAGAAGGTAACAAAAGTGACCCTGCTGTCATACGCAGGCTTTCAGAGTAGATGGTGCTCCCCTGCTCTCTGGTCCATGTAGACATACCAGTGGACACGCCATCAGTGGTTTCTAATATAATCAATGAAAGTTTATGGTGCATCACATGAGACGAAATTTGTGCTTTGGTTGTGATTCTGGTTGAGGTGATTGTGTGATTTTTTGTGCTATTTTACATGAAAAAAATGTTCTAGAAAGAGGGGTATTTTATAATTTTCAGTAAACTTGGAACTCCCCACCCCTGCACTTCCACATCCTTGTATTGCATCCCCACCCCTGCACCCCCTCCAACTTACACATCCCTGGATTGCATTTGTTCTAACTTTGCACTCAGCAGGGACTCGCGCATCAACATTTGTGCAATTTGAGGATAGAGAACTGTTTTCACTATCAAAAATCAATCCTTATCCCATTGGGAGATAAAATGCATTGAGCTTTTGTCATTCTTTAGCTTTGTAATGTGCATCAGCCATGCTGACTGTAAGCACTTATGAGCCAGTTTTCATTATATATGAGATGAAGGGAGGCCTGAGGTGTCACATATGTCCCCACTCCAGGAATTTCCAAGTGGAACCCCACCATGAGAAGTCTTGGGCCAGCAGAGGTGTAGACACTGTGAGGTCTAGTAAGGGCATTGAGGGTTTGTTTGTCTCTATCTCTTCACCCAACAAAAGGGAAAATAATTAAATAGTTCCCATTCTCTTAGCTCTCACCAAACAACCAAGGAGTCTACCTAGATGGCCAAGGACAACAGTGGGAGAGAGACAAGATATCTCTCCATGAAGGCCACTGAATGAAAGATGAGTTTAGAAATGAGCTTGACCTTTGGTGGTTCTCCACAGGAGCCAAGACCTTGATCTCCTAAAGCACACCAATTTCACAAAGGAGCCACAGGGCCACTGTTGGAGATTTGGAATGATAAAGAGCACAAACATGTGTGGATGGTGCAAAAATATGATTGGAATATTTATAATTTTCAGAGAGTTTACAACATTAAACTAACAGCTGGATGGACAAGTCTAAGCAAGCAAACTGTCCTAAGTATGCAAAGGAGTAGGAAGGAAGATTTTTCTTTCTGCCTTTAAAAGGTAGTCTTCAGCCACGTGTAGTGGTGCACGCCTTTAATCTCAGCACTGGGAGAGACAGAGGAAGGCAGGGCTCTGTGAGGTGGAGGCCAGCCAGGTCTACAAAGTGAGCCCAGGGCAGCCAAGGCTCCACAGAGAGACCCTGTCTCAAAAAAGAGAAGAGAAGAAAAGGTAATCATCACAGGCCAAGGTTCTTAAAAGATAAGTAAGACAATGCCTCTTATATCAAGCTCAGAAAAGATAAAAGGGACCCAGATAGAATAATGCCAGTGTCTGCCTCCTCCCCCGAGAAGCAGCACGCCCCACATTAAGGACCTGGTCTGCTGAGCATCTGATCCACATCCCTGGGCTGAAGTTCTACCACCTTTCCTAGCTCTATAGTATCTTGTAGCAGTCTTAGTTTCACCATGTGTGAAATGGCGTGGTGGTGGTGACTGCCAATGCCTCTCTGATACGGCTGTAAGGACTGAAGACATTAATCTAGCCAGGCCACCAGAGGAGCCCTTGGCCCATGGTGACACAGGTAACTCATTGCTATTAAAGCCCTTGGTAAAGAAGGAAGAGAGGAAGGTTCTATGGGGAATCAGCAGCATTATAAATACAAATGGACTAAACGTCACACACTCTGGGAAGGGACAATCCTGGGAAAAAGCGTCAAGGTGAGGGATCAAAAGGCAAACTTGGGAAATAACAAGCATTACTTTCTGGAAAGCATTGTCTTCTGCTTGCTCTTTTTGGTCATATTGTGGTAAAATACAGAAGATAATTTGCAAAAATTTGTAATGTTAGTGTTTTTAATAGGAGAAGGAATTTCCATCTAATTTTGTTTCAAACAGAACTAAAGACAATATTTGCACAAAATAACAATACAAGAAGCACTGCCGTGGCGAGGGTGATAGTTCAGTTAAGTAAAATGCCTGTGTAAGCGTGAGCACCGAGTTTGTTAAGAAGACCCACATAAAAACTAAGATACGGCCTCATGTGCCTATATCCCTTATGAGTGCTGGGAAGGTAAAGACAGACACTATTAAAAACTTATTTGAAAAAAATTATCATTTTCGAAGCTCAATCTCAACATAGCACATTGAATGTCAAAAGAGCCTTGGCCCAAGGGAAGGCGGTGGTCTTGGACCATCCTTTATGCCTGGCTCGAGGGTGAAGAGAGTATATCTAAATCACGTGCGTACTTGAAGCAGTCAATAAGGTAGATGGGAAGTGATCTATGGTAATGCTGAGCATTTATAGATAGTCAATTAGTTTTTAACTAGTTAATATTTTCTCCCCAATACAAGTGAAGAAATAGAACTAAAATAAATAGCAGTCTGAAGGCGTCTGTCTCCATCTAATAACCTCTGTGTCATCCCTCTCCTGGCCGTCAGTTCATCTACCCCATCACTGGACTCTCACATCCCTGGTCCAACATTATCCTCACTAAGCACCCATGTCATCTCCAGTGTCCCCAAGATGATTCCTCCCAGGCTGTATCTTCTGAGATGACAACTGCACAAGGTTTAAAAATACCCGGCTTCTGAGCCAGCATGTTTCTCTCTCAGTACAGGCAGTACATCTGGTTGACAGTTATTTTTCAATCACACTTCTGCCATGCTGGGCCCTGCCAGAGCTCCAAGAAAGTGAAGCAGCAATCACCCTAAAAATTAAAATCAACGCTTAGTAAAAAAGAAAGCTGGGCAATGGATGATTTTGCAAAGATAGCATTTTGTGTGGCTTTTCAGCTGATTACCCTTCACTCATTGATGTGTAGGCTCACCGCCTCCTTTTTCACAAATTCCCCTTTCTTACCTTTGGAGTATGAAGCAACACATCACTTGAGTGCCCTCCAGAATCACGCTCTCATAATGGATAAGCAGTGAGCAGCACAGATGGGTATTAACACGGTCTCTGTCCGCATGCCAGCCATGGAGGTGGCCACAGTGTCCTGAGAGCTTTCCCGTGAAACAAATCAAATAAAGCTGAGGAAAGAGAGCGCCAGCCTGGCCACAGGTGATGAAGGGGATCCAAAACGAGGCATCTCAGTGGACTGGGGGTGGGAGGCAGTCCTCCTGATCTTTCCCTTCGAACTCTTTCAAGAGCATATCCAGGTCGAGGGCCAGGGAGGCTGCTTTCTAATCCCTCTTCCTTCCCTGAAAGGCAGCATGTTCCTCTGTGTCCCTGAGTCTGATCTGTGTTGTAACAAGAATGCCTCCTTGTAAAGGTCCTCGAAGACGGCTACACATGGTCAAGCTTTACCTTCATGCTGATCCCAACTGCTTACAAAAATATGTATCACTTTGCTATGCTTATTATTAGCACAATGTTGTGATCTCCATTGCCTCTCAGAGAGCTGGCAGGAGTTTGGATAGTTAGAAAACCTAAACACTTGAAATACTTTGTACAGGAACATACACACACAGACACACACACACAGACACACACACATGTGTTTATGTATATGTGTGTATATGCCTGAATGTGTGTGTGTGTGTGTATGTGTGTCTGTGTTTATGCATCTGTGTACGTGTGGATGTGTGTGTCTATGTGGACAGAGGTGGTCTTCCGGTACCCTGCTCCATCATCCTCTATTTATTCCCTTGCTATGGTTTCTCACTGAGACTAGAGCTAAGCTGGCAGCCATCAGACCCAGCAGTCTGCTCTTCCCACCTCTGCCCCTCAACACGGATCATTAAGCATTTGCACTGCCACATCCAGCTTTTAAATTGGGTTCTGGAAACCTGAACTCAGGTTACATACTTGCACAGCAAGTATTCTTGCTCACTGAGCCATCTCCCCAAGCCCTCAAAGTATCTCTTAACATAAAATGGCTACTGCAGAAATCAGTGTCTGCTGCTGCTCTGAAGTTAAATCTGAAAATGGGTGTTTGTTTCTCTGCCATCTCATTTGGAAAAGCTGGCATGGGGAAAGCCAGGTGCTCTCAGGAATCATCTTTATCAGTCAAAGTTCACAGAAGCAGAGCTGATCTCAGCCTATTGCATCATCATGAACTGTATCCCTAGAGTGCCACTGGGTTATTGTAACAGGAACTGTAGCTCCCTGACTAACAACTGCCCTACACACTGCACTGATGGAAAAACAATTACAGTGAAGGCTTCACCTGGGAGTAAAGTTGAGCAAGGTAATTTGAATCAAATTCATTATAAATGTTACATTGTGGTCATTTCTTCAGAAATAAAGAGCACTATTTTAAGAGTTTGTTAAAAATAATAACTTGTGTCTCACTTGGACATATTACCTCTTGGTCTTGGTTCTTTTGCAGAATATGGAGCTAACATGGCGATTCCAAATATTATTGATTAAATGTACATTCTCAGAAGAATGTGTGAAAAAATAATGCTGCAATGGATATAAACCAAAGGAAATTAGTCTTATAATCTCAGCCAGTCTCCCAAAGGGAGCTTTTTAGCACTTAGATATTTGTCATGTTTTGTATGTGTGTGCATGTATGTGTTTGCATGCATTTGGCAGGAAGGCTGGAAGTGAACCTTCCATTTGTTCTTCAGGAACCTTGCTCTCAACACAGAACCTTGCACTAGTTTGAAACTCACTGGTTAGCCTTAACTGGATGGCCAGGGGCTTCCAATGACTATGCCTGTTTCTGCCTCCCTGGCACTGGGGATACAAGGGCTCCCCACTTTGCTCAGCTTTTTTTTTTTTTTTTTTTTTCTGAAATGCAGGTTCTCACATTTGCAAAGTAAATACCTTGACCACCACTCCCCAGCCTTGTTTTCAGTCTATTCCAGCTAGGAGAAGGGCATCAAGACACACATTTTTTAAAACACAGATTTCTAAATGTGCAAAAATTAACCCCCCATGTTGAGCCCTCTGAGTGGGTGACATTGGCACTTAGCTTAGTGCTGGTAGACCTGGGCCACTCTTAGATGAAGCCCAGAGAATGCCAGCAGCTGAATCAGCCCTGTTAGAAGACACAGGTCACTCTCTCTTAGTCCTCAGCTGAGAACATGGGAGGCAGTAGGTTCACAAGGACTCATGCGTGTCCATAGCTGGGTGGGTCCCTTAGCAGGCAGGTATTCCCCAGCCAACTCCCATCTGCTACATGCATTTCCTCATCCTGGAACTTGATTTCCTGGGCCTGGTATTCAAGAAAAATATAAAAGAATCAAATCTGCATCTAGAGGTTACTCTTACTGCAATTCAAACTTCTTGGAATATGGCTGAAATAGATCGCATAAAAACAACCAAAAGGTGTGCTGCTACTAGGTAAGCAAGTCCCTCCCACTGAAAGGCAAAAGACAGACGTTCACTGTCAGTCCCCATTTACCCAGCTCTTTAGAATTTCCCTAAGTCTGCTTATGTATGCACCCTATTAATTAAAAAATAAGCAGTAGCCCTCCTATAATATACCAATGACAAATGGGATGAGAAAGAAATTAGGGGAACTACACCCTTCACAATAGCCCCAAATAATATAAAGTATCATGGTGTAATGCTAACCAAGCAAGTGAAAGACTTGTATGAAAAAAACAAAAAACAGAAAACCCCAAGTCTCAAAAAAAAGTGAAGAAGATATCAGAAAATGGAAAGATCTCCTATGCTCATGGATCAGTAGGATTAACGTAGTAAGAATGGCCATCTTACCAAAAGCAATCTACAGATTCAATGCAATCCCTATCAAAATATGTACACAATTCTTTGCAAATCTTGACAGATCAATTCTCAACTTCATACAGAAACAGAGAGAGAGAGAGAGAGAGAGAGAGAGAGAGAGAGAGAGAGAGAGAGAGAACAACTAAAACAATCCTGTACAATAAAAGATCTTCTGAAGGAATCTCAATCCCCGATCTCAAGATATACTATAGAGTAACAGTAATAAAAACAGCATAGAAATAGGCTGGCTGACCAATGGAACCGAATTGAAGATGCAGGAAAAAACCCACAGACCTATGGGCACTTGATTTTTGACAAAGGAGCCAAATCCATACAATGGAAGAAAGACAGCATCTTCAGCAAATGGTGCTGCAGTAACTGGATGTCTACATTTAGAAAAATGCAAATAGATCCATATTTATTACTCTGTACAAACTCAAGTCCAAGTGGATCAAAGATCTTAACATAAAACCAGACACACTAAATTTGTTAGAAGAAAATTTGGGAAAGAGCCTTGACTCATTGGCACAGAAGATAACTTCCTGAACAGAACACCAACAGCTCGGGCTCTAAAATCAACAATAAATAAATGGGACCTCATGAAACTGAAAAGCTTCTGTAAGGCAAAGAACACTGTCAACAGAACAAAACAACAGCTTACAGACTGGGAAAAGATTTTCACCATCCCTACATCTAACAAAAGGCTAATATCCAAAATATACATAAAGATCTCAGGAAAATAAACACCACCAAACCAAACTATCCAATTGAAAAATCGGGTACAGAACTAAACAGAGAATTCTTAACAGGAACATCAAATGGCCAAGAAACACCTAAAGAAATGCTTAACATCTTTAGTTATCAGGGAAAAGCAAATCAAAACAACTCTGAGATTCGATCTTACACCTACCAGAATGGCTAAGATAAAAAAAATTCAAGTGACAGCCCATGCTGGCGAGAATGGGGAGAAAAGGAGAATACCCCTTCATTGCTAATAAGAGTGCAAACCTGTACAACTGTTTTGGAACTCAATCTGGTGCTTTCTCAGAAAATTGGGAATAGTACTACTGCAAGATGCAGCTTCAACACTCCTGGAATACACCCAAAAGATGCTCCACCATACAACAAGGACATTTGCTCAACTATGTTCATAGAAGCTTTATTCATAATAACGAGAATCTGGAAACAACCTAGATGTCCCTCAACCAAAGACCGGATCAAGAAACTGTGGTACATTTACATAATGGAATACTACTCAGCTATTAAAAACAAGGAAATCTTGAAATTTGCAGGTAAATTGATGGAACTAGAAGAGATGCTGAGTGAGGTAACCCAGACCCAGAAAGACATGCATGGGATGTGCTTACTTGTAAGTAATATTAGCCCAACATAGATGTCTTCTGAGGGACTTCACCCAGCAGGGGATTCAGGACCGATCTAGGACTTGCTGCTGGACTCTGGGCAGAGTGCTGAGAGTGGTATGGAAGAATGGGGCAATGGAAGTACCCAGAAGTTTCAGGAGCTCCACAAGGAGACCGACAAGACTGGCAGATCTGGACCCAGGGGGTCCTGTACAAACTGATACACCAACCAAGGACAATGCATGCAGTGAACCTAGAAGCCCTGTTCAGAGCTAGCCAATAGATAGCTTATTGACCATGGTTGTGGGGAGAGTGGGGACTGCCTTTGACATGAATTCTGGTGCCCCCAATTTGGTCACTTTTCCTTGGTGGGGAGGCCAGGTGGGCACACAGAGGAAGAGGAAGCAGGCCAGATGGATGAGACTTGATAGGCTGTGATCATATGGTGAGGGAGAAGGTCCCCTTCTGTCAGAGATCTAGGGGAGGGGAATAGAGCAGAAGAGGGAGGAGGTGGGAGGGGAAAGACACGAGGGAGGAGTATAACAATTTGAATATAATCTGAATAAATTATAAGAAATTAAAATATTTAAAAATTGACATTCAAATGTCAGAACACAGGTAATGGGAAGCTAACTGTATCAAGGGAGAGCAAGATAAGGACGGGAGGAAAGAAAGGGTTTTTAGCGAGTTAGGAATAGACAGAGACCTCCTGTGGCTTGAGTGTTAAATGATGTTTAATTATCGTCCTCTCTGAAAAACTCAGTGAGTGCTTTTGTTTATTTGTTTAAATGAGTGACGATTCCGTGGGACCAAAGAGAAAGAAGAGCCTTGAAAAACATTGTATCCCAATTCTTATGTTACTTCAGCCACTCTCAAACTGTAGCTGAAGAGCTCCAGGGAAATTCCACTCCCTTGGAGACAGTGGGGAGGCAGGGCTGGCCATAGAACCCAGCGCTTGTTTGTCATGTGCAAGGACTTGGGTCCGTGCCCCATTCTCCAAGGGGACTGGAAGCTACTGAACAGGGTAATTCAAAAGTAGTGACTTATGTGTGAGCTGCTTGAGTCACAGAAAAGCTTGAGAGGTGTTCAGCCTGCTCCAAGCAACAAGGACCGTACAACACGATTAGTAAGGTACTATTATGAATATTAAGGTTTGCATTGTTTTTTAAGCCTGTGCTCTCTGACAGGCAGAGGTTTCTCCATCTCGCCTGACAGTGGCAGACGTAGGAGGCATTTCCTTTGATCTTATTGTACACACAGAACCCTCTTTACACCAGCCACCCTTAATTACACCAGGTTTTGGGTGTGTCCCTGCAGGAGAAGGTCATGGCGGCCATCGTAATTAAGGAAATGGCATCAGGGGAGAGGCACACTGCTCCCTAACAATCCAACTGCCTGCTCTGAACCCTTAGCATTTGGCAGATTTGTTGCTGAGTGTGTGTTTCTGACTTAAACCTTGATGTAAAGCTGGTAAGGCTGAGTCCTTTCTTACCTTAATCTTATATCTCTGCCTTGACTCAAAGAGCTTACAGGGTTCCTGGGTTGAATGGTCCTGTGGGTCGTTTTTTGTTGTTGTTTTTTTCGGGGTGGTTGTTGTTGTTTTTGTGGTTGTGGTTGTGGTTGTTGTTGCTGTTGTTGCTGAGCTTTGGCGTTGCCGCGTTGTATTTCTTTCTGGAGGTGTTTCCCATCCCCACCCCGTCCTTCTTGTGACATTTCTACTTTGACCTATTGGATTTGTTTTTTTCTTTTTAAAGCATGTGTTCTTCCATTCCATGGATGCAGTGTCTAATCAATGTTCCTCTGCAAGCCTGCAGCCTGTGTCTGTCTTTGCTTCTGGTCTGCTGGCTTTCAGTAGCCCAAGTGGTGCCTGTCTACTTGGGCTCGACTGGTGTCTGAATTTGCAGCAATTCAGCTCATTAGTCTGACTTTCATTTTGATGTATTTTGTTTTATCTGTTTCAAATCATGCTTCTTCTCTGTATCAATTTAATTATCCTCTGCGCAAACAATATTGTGTTGAAACAATTACTGCTAAAACAACAACAAAAAAAGGCTTATATTTAATTACTAGCCAGAACACCAGCAATTCACCCTAGAGACTTCTCAGAACACCTCTGATTTGCAAGGTGTGTGAGGAAGGATGTCTCCAGTGTTCAGCAGGCTTTCCTGACAGAATCTAGTCAAGCGTAGTGGGGAGCTGTGGTGTCATTAGCACTAGTGGAGACCCTGGGTCTGCACCACATCTTTGTAAGAAAAGGTTCCCATCTCTGGTCTGTGCAGACCACATACTTACCGCAAGAGGAAAGATAGCTTTCTTAGGTGTTCAACTTGTTTTCAGCTTGACTCATTGTACCAGGTTATTTTCTATTGTTGTAACAAAGTGCCATGGCCAGGGAGCAAGAGATGGCTGAGAGGGTGTACTATTCTTCCAGAGGACCTGAGTTCAATTCCCAGTACTGACATTTTGAAATTTACAACTGTCTGTAATCCAGTCTGGGGGTCCTGGCAGGCACATGTACCCATATGCACAGACCCATACACAGAGTTCAACATTAAATACCAGGACCAAAGGGGTGACTTAGAGGTGAAAAATAGACTTATTTTTAGTTTCCAACCTCAGAAAGTCCACAATGGTGGGAAGACATGGCAGCAGGAAGAGACGGAGTGGCGGTCTTGTGTGTGGGCTATATGATCCCGCCTGAGTTTTCATTTTAGCAATGCTTTGAGTCCTCTGCTGTAGTAACTGGCCCAGAAGCAAACAAAGGAACCATGGTAAATATTCTTATGTATGAAGAGAAAAGAAAAGGCACAAGATAAACACCTTTGAATTAGAAGCCAGGAAGATACTTGCACATATACTCCAGTGTTTAGTCACAAGATACAATGCTACACAAATCCTCCATGAATAACAACTGTATTAGTTCCCAGAAGTGTTCAGGCGACTGACTAGCTTCTGTGGTTAGCTGAACCTGTCACCAACATCCAGCTACTGGCTGACGGACATCGCCATCAAGTGTATCCATGATTTGGTCTTTTTGTAGGCCAGATACATTAAAAAAAGGGGGGTACTATCTCCCCCTACTGTCTATACCTTTTTTTCCCCTCAACAGCCCTTGAGGCCTGCACTCAATACTGTGTGACTGCTGACTCCCCAGGAGAACAGTTTCCTTATAAGGTGGTGCTTCTGCTTGGTGTTATTTCTATAGAACTGGATCCTCTGCGAACTTTGGCTTCCTTATCTGCACAGTAAACATAGTTTTTGATTAGTTTAATTTCAATATAGACAATTTTATAACTAAAAATAGCCATCCAAAGAGCTCAGTGCCCTTACCTGATGAGCCATCTCTCTGGCCTCTCACCCTTGGACTTTTGGGCTCTGATACAGACACAGTTTTCTAGCCTTATTGTTGCGCTAGTCTTTTATGCAACTCTCTGTGATCCAGTAGTGTCTCTCTTCTCACTCTCTGTAGGTAGCACCCATCTGTTGTATCCTGTATCCTTGCTACATTTTAAGTACAAGCTTATTTCTGCACCTTGGCCAAATGATTAGAAATGACACTGTCCCTGAGCCTGTGAGTGTGTGACCATACCACCTACCTGCCTGGGTAGAATACTAGGTCCATCTTACCTTCTATTCCATGTCTGATCTGCTACTCAAGACAGGCTTACTGTGTGATACAAATGCACACTTCACAGAGGCCGATGGAATGTCATGGTTTTGTTTTTTAAGAAAACCCTGGCCTTCTGTTGTGATGGTTCTACTTGAGGTCTTTTTGTGACAGTTCCCTTGAGATGAAAATGCCTTTGTGCAAATCCCATTGGGAACTTCAGAACCTTTGTGGAATGGATTTGGTACAAATGTGTCATATTCAAATTAGGCTTAATGCTGAGCAATACTGTCACCAGTATTAAGGAGCGTCAACACATAAATGTAATATTCTTGTGATGGTACAGGAACATGCTGACTGCAGGAACAAAGCTCTTCCATGGTCGTGTGTGGTTAGGAAGCTGCAGATCCCCCCATGCTCTAATTGATTGCTCGTTGGGCTCACTCAGCCAAAAGTAGAGAGAAACTTTGTGTAGACATCATTAGTTTTTCTCCATTTAGAGATTAATCATGAAGGGCTCTGGCTCTTTAATTCTGTAATTTGTATATTTAATGGGCTGCTGCAGAATCTATGACAGTAATTAGCATAGCCCGAAAACTCATTAATACGCAACAACATGATTAATGCAACATTAATGCAAACATGACTGAAGTTATTTGGGTTATGTAGTAAGAAGATTAAAGCTAAAATGTCCTGTTTGTTTTACCAGTGGTGAGTATTACAGGGAGAAAAAAAAGAAAATAAAAACAGGTATCAAAGTAGAGAGGAAAAAATGAGCAAAAAAATGAATCCAGGTGAGTTTCTTTTTCACTTAGTTGTAAAGTTAAGGAGATAAACATGTTTTTACTTGTGTGTTTATTCACCCATGCCTTTATTATTATTAAAGGTGAGTTTGCACACAACCTTTTAGCTAAATCTAGTTAACCTTTTAGCAACTTTAAATAATATTATTCTAACATTGAAAACAGCTTTTAATTATAGTAATCTTTGACCAATCCATAACACAATTCTCTTTTGAAACTAATGCGTATTATCAGCTGTGCCATATGTGTGAAGAACTTGTTCCTAATTATACAAAAGTTATATGTTATATCCATCTCTCACTGTAATCACCTTTGAAGTAAATATTTGTTTCATATAACAAACATTACAATCAGACGCACACATTAGTAAAAGTTTTCAATATTAATTGGAATATGTACTGTGCAGCCATGCTTTGGAATATTGAACATAAAAAACTGTCCTGTTCTCCTGATCCTCTCATACATATGAAGGTATATAAAAGCCTGTCCCCTTATTTACTATAATGTGCTTTATAGTAAAGGTGTATCCAATTCTAAAGGATGTGGTTCTTGTTCGTAGAATCAAGGGTCAAATCATTTCTAATCTCTGAATCAAAATTTCCATTCTCAGGTCAGCGAAGCGTTATGTATCTGTGTTTTTATGCTTTTGCTTTTTTTAATTCTAAATTTGCATTGGGAGAACATTCATGACTTTTTTTCCATTAAAAATATCAAGCACTAGTTTTTGGTAAGCCTCAAGATAGAGAACTAAATCTGTCCCGGTGGTCACACTTGGTAAATGACCATCCTAAAGGAGAAGAGCAGAGCTTTCCAAAGGAAGGACCTCAATAGACAGACACCAAGCTGAGCACCATGGGACAAAGTGTGTAGGTGCCACCTCCTACTAAGAGGGAGCACTGTTGGTGGCTTGGGACAGGACTTCAGGGCCAGTGGCTTCACTGTGACTACTGTGACTCTCAGATCTTTAAGACCCTCCGTGAATGAATAGAAACAGCATAGCTGTTCACGTTTGTTTAGGAAGATGTCTTGTCAGAACTGGTGTAAGATCACCCCCAAGCCCTGGATATAACTACTTCACCTGAGCCAAGTACTCCTTCCATCATACGTGGAGTTAAATTGGTAGTAGAAATTTAAAGCAATATATTTAGAATCTACATTGATTTGGAAAACCGGTCTTTATGTGTAGTCTGCATAATAATATATTTGAGTAGCCAACTAACTGATTCTTTTAAAGCTGAACAACTATATTCCTCAGAAGTGTACCAGCTTTTAACTTATTTTTATTTAAATAATTTATTCAGATTACATGTCTATTGTTATCTCCTCACTTGTATCTTCCCTTTCCCCCCTCCCTCTTTCACCCTATTCCCCTCCCCTAGTTCTTAACTTATTTTTTTAAGAGAACGTAGAAACACAGATTAAAATGCATCATTGATAAAGCCGTTTGCTGCTGAGGTATCCACCATTGTGTTTTGTTTACTGGAGGCCTATTTAATAAGACCATTGCCAAACTAAATAAATAGCTAGATAGGATTCCCTTTTAGGTGGAATTTTAAGAGCTTCTCATACAAATAGGTTTTCTTTAGATAACTCATATATGATCATTCTGGCTAGTGGGATGGAACAGAATCTATTTGCCACACAGTAGCTCACTCTGTCCTTTATTTCTGTGCATGGACAAAGTAAGCATCCTTCCTGGAATATGATCAGATGGCTTCAAGAGTGACTGAAGGGGTAAGCAGGGGGATGTGGAACTAAAGGTGGGTCATAACAAGAGGGTTCTGCCAGGATTGGGAATATAGATCAGATGGTGAGAGCATTTTCTCCAATTGTGAGTTCAAGTGCCCAGCCCCTGAGTCAAAACCTGGATGTAGCTGAGTATGGTCCTTCAACCTCAGTGCTGTGAGGGGAGAAGACACATTGGTTGATGCGCTTGCTGGCCACTAGCCTATCTCTAAGTTCACAGTGAGAGCCCTTGTCTCGGGCAAATAATGTAGAACACCAGAAATCCTATCTGTCTCTGCAGCATGCCCAGGCCCAGGCACCTTCACTCCCACACACACACCACTACCACCCACCACCACCCCAAACATACACACTCACACACACACACCACTACCACCCACCACCACCCCAAACATACACACTCACACACACACACCACTACCACCCACCACCACCCCAAACATACACACTCACACACCATCACCACTGTCACCAAAACCAAACATAAGTACTAGAAAGATGGGTTTCCCAGTAGAGTTTGGAGATCATAAATTTGGTATGGATCATTGATAAATGACAAGATTATAATTACAGATCACCCCTCCAAATAAAAACAGATATCAGCTCTAAATTGTAAGCTTTTGGATGATCAGGGAGTGCCTGCCCCTCCATTTACACTGTAGCATCGTTAATGATGAGCACTGTATGTTGGAGACACCCACTGTGTATGTCTTGAATAAGATAAAGTTTTCTTGCAATTTCACATGGGTCCGAGGGTCCATCTACGAAGGGACTCTGTGTTCCCGAGGGCTGGCCTGTAAAGCTCCAGATGCCAAGTGCTAGTCCTCCAATATCCCAGATAGCACTTGGAGCTGCGCAAGAGGAATTCAAGGTCTGCAGGTTGTGCACCGGGTGAATGGAAAGTGACAATACAGACAAGAGACACTGAACAGAAACGCGACCAGGAGTGATACACAGTGTATACAGGGAGCATGTAGCTGTAAGGAACGTCACAGGTAAAATCATGTGATCACACCAGTCTGAAAAGATTGCTTCCCTTTGTCCTTTGAGGGAACTGGTGTTACATTGCTAGAGGAGGGAACGAGGTACAGGAAAGCCAAATGCTTGGCCTCAAATCACATGAAAATTCAATGCAGGGATTCGTGTTTTAACTAGGAAAGCTTGACTCTTACATTCAAGGGGTTCTATGCATGTGCGTATACATGTTTATTGGGGTATATACACCTGTGCCTGTGTATAGCTCTCCCTTCTTCTCCTCCCTCCCTCCCCTACTTCTCTCCCTCTCTGGTTTGGCTAGACTGGCTAACCAGCAGGCCCCATGCCTCACTCTCTCCCAGCTCTGGAATTACAGGCGTGCACTGTCGCACCTGTCACACGTGTATGTTGAGAATTCCAACTCAAGTCGCCATGCGTGGGCAACAAGTACTTTACTAGTTGTCATCCGTCCCTCTTAGCCCCCTAGCACAGGGAGTGAGCAATCCACCTTTCTAAAATACTCTTTCCCTCTGGAGGGTTCCTTTGTAGTGGGACACCCAAGTTTTACCAACACCCAGTTACCTACCCTGCAGAGGATAGCAAAGAAGAGAGTGGACACTGGGCAGCAAATACACATTTTCCCCTAGCTGTGCCACTGACAATAGGGTGCAATGGGCTGAGCGGGATGCTCACAGTCCTGGTTGTTTTGTGGGTAGTAGCCTGCCTTTGTGTACCTGCTGGGGCAGCGCCCCATCCTCTCGTTACACGGAGGATGCATGCTAACCTGATTTCAGCACATGGGAAGCCGGCTGTGTGGCTGTGTCGAGCTGTGGGAAGCCCGCCCTTTCTACTTTTAGAAGTTTCTTTGCTTTATTTCCTCCCTTTCCTTGCTTTGTTTGAACTACTTTAAATTTCTCATAGTACATGGACTTCAGCTTCTTCATTTCATGTCGGTCTATACAGAAAATCAGGGCTCTTCCACATGATGTCACTGATGCAACCGTCACCTTGCCTTCAAAATCTGGTGTTCCAGTCTGAAGTTGTGAGTGCACGGTGAGCTGACAGCACGCTGGGGGAAGAATGCGTGTACCTCTTCACTCAACTTCTGGTGTCTTAGTTCTGAAGGGGTCAGAGGTGGCTTCACATTGGTTTGACCACTTGAGATCCAGTCACATGGGTGCAGAAGGACTTTGATGGGAAGGTTCTAGGGGTAATTTATTCATGCTGTTTGGTCCCAATGCATATTTATTTTATTTGGGATTGCCATAGAAGCTACTGAAATCATTCCATAGACAGATCCCCCCAGCCATTGGACAGGAGCTGCAAGTTGGTAGAATTTGATTAATTTTTGACACTGCTTATTTTATAACATGAATTTGAGACATTTCTCTGTGTTTAACTCTTGAACTCTCAATTATTTGGCATGAATCCATATAAACATAAATGTATAAAATATGTATGTTTATTTCTGTATGTTATGTGCATATAAGCACATGGATCTTCACTAAGGTAGAAAACAATAATATATCTGGTAAACTTTAGAGAAGTGTGTCAGAAAGTGTTTGAACTTTCACAAACAGAATAAAAATTCCATCCTACTTAAAGATGTTGTGTAGCTAAAATATTTCTTTAACCTAAGATTAAACACTTTTTGCTAGGGACGCTTGTTGAAATAGTAATAATAGACAATTAAGGCAGATACTTCAAGGAACCAAAATGCATGCTGGATATTCGGTTGCTTGCCCAAGAAAACCCACAGGTAAATTGGCTAGAATACATTCTATTATGTCCATATATAATTCAAATATTGATAAACATCTATATATTAGAATATATAACTATACCACTATATAAGTAGATATATAAACATATACAGGCAGCAGTCTCTCTGTTTCTCTCTATACATCTCTTCACCTATGCTATAACTTTACCTAAAATTCCATCTATGCTACTTGTGCTTTACAGATAACTTTAGCTAAAGTTGTTCTCAATAATATTAATTTTTTCCCATGGCTTTTGGTGGTGTTCCAAGAGTTCTGGATTCTTGTTCACTCCTAATGACCATGTTTGCACTGGTGGGTGTCATTGCTGGGAATCCCATTTCCTTACGTTTGACCCTTTACATAAAAAGCTCTTGTCCTTTAGACATGCCTGACCAGTCTTTCACTCCCTTTTAACATGGCATTTTTTAACCCTTGAAGTTCATTATAGTCATGTTTTGTTCTGCCCCGATTTCCCAAAATAGCAGCTCAACAATCAGACATTGAAAGAAGAAAAGAAAGTGTGTGGGAAATGGGCTAGAAGCAGAGCAATTAAAAAAAAAAAAAAAAAAGTAATTGGCAATGTCAGCCATCAGCATCCTACCTAGTGGTTCAGAAATTATGTCAATTTTCCCCAGGTTGTCAACAATAAATAAAGTTTATCATTTTCATTGTTGAGGCTGTCCTGGAGAAGACAGAAGCGAGATACACAGTGATGGAAGAGGAGGGACTAACTTACCTGACTCTTCCTGAAAGTAACATGTATCTGAAAGAGCTATTCTCAATAGTATGTTTACAGTAAAATAGTTTCAATACATGCACAAACAAATATTTACACTTGACTCAGCTGTAACACATCTGAAAAGATCTGATCTTTAATGCAATATAATATATAATATCTGTGATGATTTATCATGAATGCTTTTGTTTATGGAAAGAAAATGGTAATTATTTTAGTGTTATATTAGTACAAAAAGTGAATGAGTTGAGATAAAAATATATAGGCTAGCCTTGATCACCCAGTTCAACGCATCCTTCTTGTCCACTCCGAGCTGAGAGGAAGAACAAGTTGTTGTATATAAGAAATATTGTGAGTTAAAAGTGCTGCAAAGCTGTGTCTGTGGAACAGAATACAAGCTCAGAGACTGACTCAGGACAAACTGTCAGCATGACAAAAATACAATTCCCAAGATTAAACATTTATTTAGCAAATATTTTGAGGACTCTGTTTTGTGCCAGCCACCATTCAAGGTGTTAAAGATGCAGAAGTAAATAAAAGAAAGTTTGTCCAGTATCTAGTGCTTTCTGAGGACATTTTAAAATAGTCAGCGGAAATAGCAAATCCAGCTGAATCTCACATTGCCTGACCGAATAAATAAATGAATAACTGTTAAGTGGCCATAGTTTGTAATAGAGAAGGCAATAAAGTCCTTTGTATAGAAAGAGTACTTAAAACTCAACAAGAAAAATGAAAACCCATCATGGTGCTTTGAATAAGAATGGTCTGATAGGCTCATATATTTTAATTCTTTGTCATCAGAAAGTGTGTGACTTAGAAAGGTTGGGAGGTGTGGCTTGTTGGAGGAAGTATGTCCTGGGTTAGTTCTCTCTCTCTCTCTCTCTCTCTCTCTCTCTCTCTCTCTCTCTCTCTCTCTCTCTCTCTCTCTCTCTCCTCGCCCCCCTCCTCTTTCGGCTGCCTTTGGATCCCATTGTAGAACTCTCAGCTACCCTGTCTGTCTGTGTCCCACCATGCTCCCTCCCACAGTGATGATGGACTAAAACGTTGCACTCTAAGCCAGCCCCAGTGAAACGTTTTCCTTTATAAGAGTTGCCGTGGTCAGTGTCTCTTCACAGCACTGGAACACTGACTAAGACACCATCCATCTGAAAATATGGTGAAGCTTTATCCCAGTGAAGAACCGTGAGAGAAGTGTTAATTCAGCCTCCATTCTAGACATGCAAATTGAAAAACAGAATAAGATTCTACTACCTAATCCATCTGATTCTCGGTCTCCTGGAAATGCCAACCCCCAGATTTCTACTAATGTTCAAACTGCTGAGCCTGACAGTGGTTGTAAAACTATGAAATCTGAGAAAGAAGCCAAGCAACTTGAGAAGTCTCCTGTTGTGAACTGAGAGATGAGATGGCAGTTACCTTTTAAGGGGTGACGATATGGAGGGGCAGCTGCTGCCGGAGAGGATGCTGTGATGGCGAAGGTGAAGGCAGAGGCCTGGGAGTGCCAGTGCCATCACTGGAGGGGTCAAATGGGAAACGGCATCTGAGAAAACAGAGTGAAGTGTGAGCTGGCAAACTCTGCAACCTTTGGAAAAGAACAGTTACAAAGCCCATAAGGCAGATTAGAATGGGAAAGAAAGATGGTGCATAACAGGAGAAGGAACATGATGGAGCCTAGAGCGTAAGACAAGGAGCCGTGGCACAGCAATAGGAAGAGGCTGTGATGGCCCTGGAGCTATCTTTCAGTGAGATGAATCTGGACAAACTTTGTAAAAAGAATATAGTGTGTGTGTGCATGTGTGTATATGTGTATGTGTGTGTGCATGTGTGCATGTGTGTATGTGTGTGTAGTGTGTGTTGTGTGTAGTGTGAGTCTGTATATGTGTAAGAGTGTGTGTGCAGTGTGTGTATGTGTGAGAGTGTGTGTGTGTATACTGCCTATGCGTGTGTAGTGTGTGTGAGAGAGTGTAAATGTGTATGTATGCTTTGTGAATGTGTCCATGTGCTCTGTTAGTGTGAATGTGTGTATGTGTGTGTGTGCATGTGTGCATGTGTGTATGCGTGTGTAGTGTGTGTTGTGTGTGGTGTGTGTATATGTATGCTTTGTGAATGTGTCCATGTGCTCTGTTAGTGTGAATGTGTGCCTGTGTATGAATGATGGGGAGAGAGAGTGTCACAATGTAGGGCGGATGGATTAGTACTTTGCAGCACATGACAACACACACCATGGAACAGGCTCTTGGACATTATGCAGAAACAGCCACAGAGAGATTGTGAAACTGGGCAAAGAAATTCATGTACAATTTCAAAAAAATCAATATCAGTGGCTAATACATTTGAACTTTTCATCATCACTAACAATATAGGCAAAAACATTAAATTCTCATGTTTTGAAATAATCCATTTTCAGAGTGTGGGGGAAACAGACATGCATGTGGAAAAACCTGTGTAAAACTTTCCATTTCTGTGATTTCTGTAGGACTTAAACTTACACAGCTATCCAGCATCTGGGTGCAGTTACAGTTTCTATTGTATTTAGAAAAGTGGAGAAATGAGCATAGTTTAGGTTGTTTGCAGACCACCGACAGCTCCTGACATGCGGGACTCAAGCCAAAAGGAAGCCTGTTTGGCCCCGGAAGCCCAGCCATGTCTTCCGTCAAATGCATTGCTCTTGTCTGGCTTGGAACTTGTATAAATGGGTCCTTACAGACATCCTCTTCCTTCATGCCCACTGTCCTTTGCACAGTATTGCATCGGTGAGATTGGCAGGTGTGGTTGAGCGTGGTCCTAGCAGATAGCTTTGTCTTTTCCATAGCGTTGGTATTTTACCTGCTCCAGTTTGGCAGCTGAGCAGGAAAGATTCCTCTCAGGATTGTATATCCTCCAAATCTGTATGTTTGGAGATGGGGTGTGTGTATCTTGGGGTCAGATGGTTAAATCAAAAAGGATGCATATGCTCCAGAAGGGTGATTTATGTAATCTTAGCAGCATTCACAAAGCTGAGGCAGAGAGAGTACAAGATCAAATCCAGCCTGATGCTATCTTAAAAATAAGTATCTATGTGTTTTAAGCTCTAAGAGTAACCTAAGGACCACTACCAAATCGTTGTCCCAAGTTGCAACTTTTTTTTGGAGTGGAGCTCTCTATCCAAAGATTATTTTCTAGTATATAGGAGAAAATGAAGAATTTTTAAAATCATGTTATATGCAACATTAAATTTTTTTAGTGTTTAAACCTTTTTTTTTTTTTACGTATTTTAAAAAGTATATACATGAGTAGTATATTTAAATGATTTTCACCCTTTCTTTCCACTCCAGGTCTTCTCATGTTCTCTCCTACTTAACTCTATGGTCCCTTCTTCTTCTTTAAATACATATGTATATATTATATGCATATATATTATGTATATGTGAATGCATCCTGCTGAGCCCACTTAGTTTTGTTTGTTGTACATACATAGAATACATCTTGATGAACCTGTTCGGCATTGTTATTATGTACAGTCGCTTAGTGCTGGCCACCTGGGATTATACACTTTATCAGGAGGATCATCCCTGTAGAGCCCTGACTCTTCTTTCTTGTGTAGCCAATAACTGCCTGTAGCTCCTCATCTAGGTGTGAGGCCTTGTGAGATTCCCCCATACATCATGCATGTTGAGATGTCAACTGGTGTGACATTGAGCATGTTTGTTACTATTAAGATTCCATGAATGTCTTATTAGGGAGATGTTATCTCATAGTAGACATCCTCGGTCTCTGGATCTCACGGTCTTTCTGTGCCCTCTTCTGTGTATCCTGAGCCTTAGGTGCAGGTGTCGGTTGTAGACGGCTAACTAGGAGTGGGCTCCACACAGGGAGAACCTACAGCCACGGAATTGAACTTATGTCCACCTCAGGAGGAGGGAATCCATGCCTAGTACTGCAAACCTAGCCAATACCTGTGGCTCGTGATGCTATGGACCTTTGAGGAGAACCTACCATGGCCACACGTTCCTTATACAATATAATTCCCAACTCATTCTAAATGCCTATATTTGTATACACAGATAAGTGTACTGTTAGCCCTCATTAGAGCTAGAATTTACACGCTATCTACTTGTTTATGAATTTGACATTTGTCTACTCTTAAACATACTATGTTCTATTTCATATATTTATCTTGCTTTTATAATATATATTCTCAAATATATACATATATATTCAAATGTATCTGTGTTCACATAATCACTAGACATATTTGCTGACACTTGTCCCCCTTGCCTAGAGCAGAGGCCACTGAATTTTGGTTTCTTAAATATTTCCCAAATAGATGCGTAAACTTAGAGACAACATACACCTTCTATTATTTTTTTCATCTCTAGATACAGGTGTTGAAGTTTAGCCCACTTCTTCTCTGCTTTGCCTTGAAAAGGTGCAGGTTGCCACTTTATGGAGGGGGCAGCTGCTGTTCACTCTGCTGCCCACTAGAGTCATGGCTAGGACTTCCCACAGTTGTCTACACTAGAGCTTTTGGGACACTTGTTTGGTGGTGGTCCATAAGGTTTCTTCTTCCTGGACCAAAGATGGAAATATGCTTGAGAGACAGAGGGGACTGAGGAGAGGGGTGGCTGTGCACCCCATCTGCAGTCAAACCCTCTGCTCTCACAAGGGGTGTCATATCTGCTTTCATTCCTTTGGCCAACAAAGGTCACATGGCCAAGTCTAAGTCAGCACTGTAAATATGTGATTTTTCTTTGGGGAAAAGAGGGTGTTAATTATTTTTGAATAATTGTGCATTTACCCATTCTATCTCATTGTAAATTCAATAACATTCTCTTTATTTCACACATCCATCAAACTGTTATTGTGTTTATATTTACATATATTTATTTGTGAGTTTAGTTCATTTAAATAATTGATTACACAAAGTAAGCATTTGGCCCAAATGCTAGGATATGTCTATCTGGATAGTTATAGTAATCTAATTATTAAGAGCACGCTTCAGTAGAGTTGCAAGTTTTCAGTTTCCTCCTAGAATCTAGGAGAAAGAAAATCATGTTATTTTTATCTTGGCAACATGCAAAAAAAAAAAGATGTCAAGATTGAAAGAGATGTACCTGACACCACCAAATCAAGATGCCCTTTCTTGCATTACAATTTTCCTTCATGTGAGAAACTTTCCTCTCTATACAGCTTTATATATTTGTTGGCCTAAAAGACATTTCTTTGTTCTAGAGACTTGAAAATTATTGTGTTTGGGGAAACATGTGCATTTGTATACTCTTTGAATGGCATGTGATAATTAAAATATTCCCTAATGCATATTAAATATTGCCATAATCCTTGGGTATTTTTTCACTCACCAAACTTCTCAAGTTACAGCCAACAATAGTGTGCTCAGATCCAATAGGTGTTTCTCTCTTCCCTCCTTCAAACTCTGGCTCCTATTGTCCCTGCTGCTAGTCTGCACGTGCCATTCTGGCCTTTAGTACAGAGACAGCACACGCTTCATTTCCTGAATCACAGTATTTTTTATTCAATGCCCTTGAGCTATTTATCTTAAGAGCCATACTTTTTTATCATACTATTTGACAACAAGGAGAAGATCAAAAACTGTTGGTCAGGCTGACCCCCCCACCCCACCCCCTTCTCCCTTCTCCTCGCCTAAAATCTCAATATTTTTATGCAATACACCTATGGACTGTGTCAAAGGATAGAGTGCGAAGGTGGGCTAGACATCATGCCTGACATGATGCCTGAGATAGTTTCACTGAACCAAAGCTCGGTCCCTGTCAGCTTGATGCAGCCTAGAGTGCATAGAGCCATCTGACTAGGCTGACTCAGTTGAGGCCTTTGTCAGATCAGACTGGCAGTGAGCAGATCCTTAGGTGTAGACAAGATGGCCTTGGTGATTAGTCGATGTCAGAGGACCCCAGCTCACTTGGGTTCCACCGATCCCTGGACAGGTGGTCAAGGGCTGTATAAGAAAGGGAACCCTGCATGAGTCTGGGGGTGAGCCAGCCAGCTGCTCTAAGCTCCTCCTCCTGCTGAGTACCTTCCATCACTTCCCTCAGTGATGGATTAGAACCTGTAAATTCAAACAAACACTCCTGCCTCTTAAGTTGCTTTTGGCCGTGGTGTTTAGTGTTTGTCATAGCAACTGAATGAAGCTATCCCCACCCCGTGTAGGTCCTTTATTATCAGCCCAGCCTAAAGGAGGATTTTTCAAGTGTTTATAATCCTGGGCTGTTGTGTATTGCTGCTCAAATCAGAGTTCATTCATTATTTACCATTGTGTTTTAGCTTTTGTTTGATATTCAGGTAGGCTGTTGATCTCTTCATCCTCACAGTCTGCTCTGCTAATTATATATTTCCAACGGGAAGTCTCGGAGCAGACTGTGACACTGAGATGTCACTGCCAGTTTGAGCACCGCAATGAAGCACCCTCCAAACAGGAAGACCTCCACATATACACTATGTAGGTGGGACCCAAGGTTGGAGGTGGCTCTGACCAGGATTTGTGAGAAGAGCATTGCAAATACATTTCTATAAACGCAAGAGTATTGAGTAGTGGGTGTGTGGTCTGGAGAGCCAGTGGAGACGCTGCAGTTCTAAAGGCTGCGGCTCTTTGCTGACTCACCCAGTGAGCTCCAACAGGCCAGCTCATCCAGATCTTTTTGGTTTGAGCAACTACAGCTGGATTTATTCTTTTCATTTCCACAGGTACTTAAGCAATGCCCTTTGATTTTTTTTTTCATTTATATCAAAAACTCGTTCATTTTTAAGACCATCTGAAAATATTTTCAAACTGATATGATTAAGTATCCAATTTGGGGGTTTACAACATGTCTTTTCAGGTAGGTGATTTTTAGACACATTTAAACTTCGTTTTATATTGATTAACAGGAGAGTAACATAATTTCCGAGTTCTGCTTAGCCTTTAACACGGGATGTATTTAAACCCACTGACTTGAGTCGTCCAAGCACAGCGCTCTGTATGATTTCCTGTGTTCGATGCATCATAAATAATAATGAAAGTTAACGTATGTTTATCAGAAAGAATCAACGAAACCGCAGCCCTGACTAACCGATGCTACTTGCATCTCCAGGCATCAAGGCCAGCTTCCGGACAAAGGTGCCTGAAGGGCTGATCGCCCTTGCAGTGTCCCCTGACAACCAAGAAGAGTACTTTGCCCTGCAGTTGAAGGATGGCCGTCCTTATTTTCTTTACAATCCCCAGGTAAATCACTAGCCACCACGGTTGACATTTTTGAGAATGCCAGGCGGATTCCGGGTACTGAAGTAAGTGCACAGATACCCCAGTGAGTCTTCATCAGAAACTCCTCCGGTTTCTGGCAGGAGGTCTGCTTTGTCTTCGTCAGTAGGTCTTACCCTTCCTACTGCTGCCACCCTTTAATGCTGTTCCTCATGCTGGGGTCACCCCTGACTATAAAATTATTTCATAGCTACTTCATAAGTATAGTTTTGTTACTGTTGTGAATTGTGATGATGCAAATATCTGATATGCAGGATATCTGATAGGCAGCCTCCCAAGGGGCCGTGACCCACAGGTTGAGAACCATGGTTCTACAGCTACCAGTGAGAACTGGTAACTACAAAAAAGGAAATGTCTGCCCACAGTTAAAAATCTCAGGTCTCTCTCCCAACCCCATCTATTCTATGAAGCTATGTGTTTAACATTAGGATGCTGCCTTATGATGGTTTCGATTGGATAGGTGTGTGTGGTGTGAGCCTGGAGTCCTGGCCTTCACAGACTGAGGCCCAAGAATGTGAGTGGGAGGCCAACCTTGCTGTACAGTAAATTCTAGGTCAACTTGGCCTGTAGGGTAGGGCCTTGTCACAAAAGAAATCAACAAATTGTTTCAGTAAATCTGTTCAGGTTTTTATCTTTTCCTAGCCCCCCAAAAAACACTCACAGCATTTATTCTCATTTGATAATAACATAAGAGCCATTAAAACAATATGAATAAATATTTCAGACTGTGCTCCCAGCATAATACACTGTTAAATACACTGGACTGCCTTCTCAGCTTCTCCTCTGCTTGACCGTTCCTAGTAGGAAACCCTTTGGAGCAGAGTAATATTCTCTCCTTTTAGCATGAGCAGACCCAGTTGTTTTCTTGACTTTGTTTTAGATTGAATCTATTCTGTGTCATCTAAGGTGAGGTTCATGTCCTTTTCCAAGCAGATAACGCACCCTCCGTCAGCATGTTCACCTATTCATGCAGCCACAGCCAAGTTGAGGTCTGTTTTGCAAGCATCTGAAGATGAGGTTGACGGGCTGCACCATCAACTTCCACACTGTGCTTTCTCTCATGCTTGCATTCTGCCTTCTTTTCTTTCTTTCATCCTTAACTATTTTACTAGCAAATATTTAAGTGGCCTTAAAGTACTGGCTAATGTCATGTTCCAGATGCCAGTAGTGTTAAAGTTACATATAATTGTAGCCCTGGTAGACAATCTACAAAGTATGTAGTAAATAATTAATTTAAAATATTCTGTGAATATTTAGAAAGAGATATTTGAGATAACACGAGCATAAAATGGAAAGTTTTTTGGCCCGAGCTGTCAGTCTTTGAAAGCATAATATTGAACTGTCATTTTTGTGTGTGTGACTTTTTCTTGGAAGATGTGAAAAAAAAAATGACTATTTTCCCTATAAAGGACACTAATGTCAAACCCAAGAAATGACTCTACAAGTTTGGCTGGGTGAACCTGGGAGTCTCTTGGGGTTATTCAAAGGAACATGGATGCTGTTCAGCCAGGTGCATCTCCTCACAGAGCATGGCATGTGATTCACAGAAGCCTCATCTGTGGGAGCTCCCTGCCCAAACTGTACGCAATGCTATGGAAGAACCTCTCCCTCAGCTGTTGGCTGCTCGTTAGAAAGTCCTAGTGGCCCTTCGACATTAGGCAGCACATCGCACCTGTGAGTGATGCCATTAATCGTGTATCTAAATAACCACTTTGTGTGATGTTATCAAAACTGGTGGAGTTTTCCCACTCTGTGTCCAAAACACACTTAGGGATCCTGGCCTCAGGGCTATGGTCAATGGCCTCAGACTCTGGCAAACTGTAAGCCTGGTGACCTGAGGGAATAACCCAAGCTTGAATACCCAGTAACCTAGCAGGGTGTGGTCACGGAATGGCCCTTTTGGATCAAAGATGTCTGGAGGATCTTGCTGGGCTTGACAAACAGGTGGAGCCTTTCCTTTTTGTGAAGCCAAGAACTGAGGACAGGCCAGTGAAGGTTTCTTCCTGGTGTCTTCAAAGTGGCCTGATAGGTCCTGAGCTTGGGAATTAGATGACTTTTGTGATAAGGACCACTGGATGCCATATGCTACTGGGACAGCAGCTTCTTATTGGATGCTGATAGATACGGACTAGGCAGACAAAGAGCACCACCAGCAAAGCCAATAGCCAGAGAGACGGCGAAGCTGCAGCTGTTGCAGGAGGCAGACAGGTGGGATCTATAGACAGAAATCAGCACACTGAAGCTGACTCAATTAGAGAGTTGAAAATATAATGCTTTTCCTTTGAAAACTTCAAGAAGGTTAATTAAGAGAAGAGATATTTTGAGCCGTTGGATTGGTAGAACATTAAGTTGGAGAAAGTTCTAGAACAAGAAGAAGAGGAAGAATAAGATAAAAAAAATGATATAACAGTTTTAAATGTCTGCATTGATTAAAGAGCCTATTATAAAATCATGGGGAAAAACAGCAAGTCCAAGTCAAGACTCAACGGGTGATCCCTGTGCCAGGCATGCGTTCTCCATACCCAGAGTTCTGCATGTCCGAACTCACTCATGGACACTTGGATGAAGGGGGCATCCTGAGCCACAAGAACGTTTCCCCCAATGTCACCTAGTTTTAAAATCATGCAACCTAGGCCTAAAGCCAGGGAGACACTCCTGTAAACTTGATGAGAGGCTGAAGCAGGAGAACAGCTGCCAAGAGTTCAAGGTCAGCCAAAGTGACATGAGACTCTGTCTCTCAAAGGAGAATTTGAAGCAAGCATAAAGCCATCTACAGATGCCTTAGCATTCCTGCAGTGCTTCTTCTCATCAACAAATAAGGATGCTTCTGGATAGTCAGAATCTTAGGACAACTAGTGGTCTCCTACTGTGTGGGAGAAGACTGTCAAAACATATCTAAACGGAAGGAAGAAAAGCATCTAGAAATAGCCCCAAGAGAAGCCAGGATGAATGATGAAATTCACTGCATTACCTCAACCCTGAGTGGCCAATGAGTACATGATAAGTCATGGGTTTTATAAGCAGAGGTCACCTTTGAAAGAGAAGACCATTAAAGCAAGGCCAGGATGAACACCACAGCAAAGAAGAAAAAAAAAAGAAACCGGCAAATAAAAGTAGCTGTGACTTAGAGGCATGAGTGGAAAGGTCTTCAATGTTCCTGCTAAGGAGCAGGTCAGGGGCTCCATCATACTGACGCCATTGTTCCATAAGATCAAGAATGATCATTAAATAAAAGTTTTCAGAGAATACACAGATAAAGACTGTAGGCAAAGGAACCCAAATGCTAAGCTGGAAAAATCCACAGAAGTTAACAGGAGACAATGAGAGGGGGCAGCAGACGTAGGGAGAGGACTAACACTGAGGGGCAAGAGCTGGACTCTGCTTCCACCCGGGTCTTATTTGTAAGTGGGGATATCTGAGGCACCAGATGGAATAAAGCTTCTGCCACTTAGAACTTACCCACAGAGCTTCAGCACAGGCAGAGAGGCTCTAAAGATAAGGATTGCAGTTCACTTTTGAAGCCACTATTTCAGTTAAATGCTATCCCCATGCTAAGTTAGAGCAAATGATGGAAGCAGTGTTGGGTGTAGTTTTACTCTAGTTTTTCTGTACAACTTGGTTAAGAACTCACGGGACTAGGAGATCGCTCAGTGAGTAAAGTTCTTGCTGTGAAAACTAAGGACCTGCGTTTGGTACCCAGTGTACGCATCCTGCTAGTGTAGTGGGAGCCATTGGGGAGGCAGAGACCGATGGCTCTTGAAGCTCATTGGCCATGCAGCCCAGCAGAAACTATGTACTCCCGGTTCGGTGAGAGACCTTGTCTCAAAACATAAAATGGAGAGCAGTTGAGGAAGATGACGCTGAGCCTTGGCTATGACCTTCACACATGAACCTGCATGTGCACACACAAACACACACAAATTCACACCATGTATGCAAAACACACACACACATACACACACATACACACACACACACACACACACACATGTAACACACCACCACCAAAAACTTAGGAAAAAGAGAACTCCATCCAGGCTCTGGGATTAGGCTCTGTGGACACAAACATGAGAAAGTGATAACACGCCACTCCCAAGAACCACAGCTGGCACTCCCAGACTGAGGACTTTTAATAAACGCATGCACAGACATATCCACATCCTAAAACATAGAAGGCAAAGCATCTGCAGACTGGGTACTTATGACACTCGATCCGAATGTCAACACCCATCTCATTTGATGTGGGTCCTGCTCTCCTCCAAAACTGTGAGGACCATGAGGATTGCAAGGGATGAAAGGGCAAACCGTGCCACTCTCCACTCAGCCACAGGACTGTCTTGATCCTGAGGATGCTTCCAGGAAACTCTCTGGAGTTAGATAGGCAGGCTAGTACCAGTCACAGGGGCAGAGGACACTTACCCACACTCCTGCTCTCTTGCCCTTGCCTATCACACCAGCTCGCCCTGCCAGCGCCTCTCCCAGCTCTTCCACCTTGCCCCAAACAGACCAATCCTAAGTGTACACTGAGTTGGTATATACTGGTCAAATACTAAAAAGAACTGTGCTAGTGAAAGTAGCAAGCGGAGGGAGATGCTGGGTAAGCACATTTCTGTCCCGAGTAATCGCTCTGCATGAGGCAAATTCTGCCTGTTTTCAGCACACTGACAATTCATTTACTTTTGAAAAAGTAAGGTATTGGTTGAGCAGGTTTGCCTCGGGTGTATTTGAGAAGATGTAATCAGATATATTATACTAAGTGCTTCTGGGCCAGGAGGGGATCCATGAAGCGGTGAGCTCCAGTTAGCGGGGGCTGGATTCACCAACCTCTAAGGAATTCGTATCTAATTTCATATCTAATGCAGGTTAACTGGACATATCTGCCAACTGCATAATGAAGGCCCTGCTTATTTTTAGACAAGTATTAAAACTGCCAAATAGAGAAAAATTTGAACAGTCTCCTCTTGTCTGTTCCCACTTTGGGATAGGAAACTGAATATAGGTTATTATGTGAAGTTAGACATAATCCACATTTAAAGAAGTGGATGCATTTTTTGTGCATATTTTATGTATGTATATTTTTAAGTGCTTTAAGCATCACTTTAAGTCAGGTTTTCCCCTTTCTCTGTAAATTAAGATAAGTTTACCTAGTGAACTCTGAATTGCTCCCACCACCCTGGTAATTATGTGTTTTTCTCACTGGACTGCCATCAGTGAGGACTTGCATAATCTGTAGCCCAATCCTTAGGAAAATGTAGCTGCAGGATAAACACTTCTGACAGACGATCTGGTTAAGTGATAGATAACCATGACTTGAACTGTGCCATAGTTACATCAGATCACCCACTTTCTACGATGGACTTTCTGGGTTTCTGTGATTCTGTGACATGTTTGCACTCACTGATCTTATTTCATTGACGAGATGCTTTGACTTGCCCCACAATAAGCTGAGATGGCAACTTTCAAATGACTGTTCCTGAATCCATTCATAGGAATTTAATTTTGAATCCTGAAAGGGACATTTTCCAGGAATTTTAAAGTCACTGTCTACAACACAATTTCAAAATAACCTCATATTCTCCTGAATGTTTCCAGTTGAAAACTGTCTTAATAAACGTGAAAACTAAATTGCTTGCACAGCTGTGAAGCCTACACAGAGGGAGGCCATACACCTAAAACTCCCTCACGTTCCCCTCTATCCTCATGTTCTATTGGATAAATATTTTGGGAGAAGAAAAAGGTTCTTAGTGATAGTTAAAACTGGAAATGTGTATCTCAGGGACTGAATTCTGGGAATCATTGGGAAGAGATTAAAAACAAGACATGGCAGAGATGGTTCACCAGGTAAGAACACACACTGCTCTTACAGAGGACCCGAGTTCAATCCCCAGCACCAGCATCAGGCGACTCACAACCACCTGTAACTCCAGCTCCAAGGAGATCTGATTTTGATGCATCTGGCCTCTGAAGGCAGCTGCAATCACACACACACACACACACACACACACACACACACACACACACACATACACATACACACACACTTTAATATAATAAAAATAAATATGAAAAAGGGACAAAAACTATCAAATCTCTAAAATAGCTAAAATCCTAGATGAGATAATGTTTTATTGCCCAACTTTGATCCAGTTTGTCCCTTCAGTATCATATACTCAGTAACATGTGCAGAAAATACAAAGAACTTTATGTCTTCACAGACAAGGGACTTTGGAGATTATTCCAACCAGAATCTACTTGTTATTTCTGGTGTTTTCTGTGTGTAACACTAGATTTGACTCTAGCGTTATTATTATGGGGATGTTGACATCCTCATCAAAGAATGCAATGTGAGTTGCTCTAAGCGGTAAAGCCAGTTTAGTGCACTCTCTGGTGTGGGATACCTCAGTAGAGCTGCATCCCATCGGTGTGATTTCTGATGGTGAGATCTATCCCTGTTTCGAACTATTGCCAAACAAAATGTGCAGATCCTTCGCCTCAGACACCTGATCTTTAAAATGCAGAACCGTTTGTAACAATTTTAACGCCAACTAAGTACACTTTGATGAGACAGCGTTTAATAAAATGCTCATTAATTTCATCATTAGCAAGGGTATGCTCAGAAGTAAGCCAGTTTCTTATGTCACACCCAATTAGCATCCCATGCTAGTAATCCCATTAGTATTGTTGAATTCACTAATGGAAAAACTAATGGGCATGCTACCAGGGCACATTAATTGGGCACGACACCAGTTCTGGTTTTAATTATTAAACTACGATAATGAAATGTGTGTTTGTAAAATATTAAAATGTTGAAATAGAGTTGAAGAAAATAAAATATATATATATACAGAAAAAAAGCAGAGAAAGGAAAAAAGTTTCAGACTAGAGATAACTTTCAAAATGGTCATCGGTCTCCTTGACCAGGTTGTCCACATAAGTTGGGGTATTGACCGTATAAGAAGCAATCACTTGTACTTGTCGGAAATTAAAACTCTTTTTTTTAAACATTGGTAACATAAGATTCTATACAGCATCTGTGTTGCCAAGTATGAGACTTGACAATGGCCAATTAAAAGTATAGGATAGATATGTTCTATCTTTAGGAAAATATAAACAGAAATATCTCATGTAAGAAACTATAGTCAATGCCTTGTGCTCTGCCATGTAAATATATTACATTAGAGATCTACTAGGTTTTTTTTCCCTTATGAAAAAATGTTGCATGAAATTGTTAGAATTTGGTAGAATATTCTAGATAATTTTCTTCAAAAATATTTGTTTATATTTTTGAGTATGGATATTTGCCTGCATATGTGTCTACACCATGTGTGTGCAGTCCTGGAGGAGGCCAGAAGAGGGCAGTGAATTTCTCAGAACAGGAGCTACAGATGAGTCTGAGCCACCATGTGGGTACTTAGAATCAAGCCCAGGTCCTCTACAAGAGCAGCCAGTGCTTTTAACCTCTGAATCATCTCTTCAACCCCAATTCAAGATTATTTTTAAAAATATATGCTATTTAACCAACCTTCTTTGTACTTTCTAAGAACTTGCATCAACTTTCTATTTGCTTTTTCTCAGGTAAATCAAACTTGCTATTAGATTTATCTTCCTTAGGTTTGGAGGAATCTTCTTTCTTTGTCACAATAGTAAATGCTGGCTAATGGGAATGACATTTCTTCTGTTTATTCTGATTTGCATATTGAAACTGTGTCCCCTTGGCTCTAATGTGTTAGGCTATTTGTTCTTTCTCTTTTTTGCTTCCATACTCTTGCCTATTTTGTTAATCTTTCCTCTTGCTATGGCATTTATTGGGACTTATCCACTCAAAAACTTATTTCTCACTGTGTTATTACTACCTTACTAGAGATAGAACTGTTAGATTTGTAGATTGTAAGCGTTGAATACCAATATTAACTACACATGTAAGTTCAATAAGTAATTATTCACTTTAACATGTTTTGTCTCCCATCCTCTATTTGAATGCATGTTATGAAATTATTAACCATGAGACACTAATTTTTCTGATGCCTATTTATTCTTAGAGTAAGTAGTCACAGCTTTTCTCAGTTTTAAGTTCTTCTCTTCTTCTTTACAATTCTTCCATGAACAACACAATATGAAAATAGGTACCCAAAATACAAGTGCCTTTGTAAGAGACTCTGGTCTGGAGAGTTCTTTTCAGATTTGGTCACTGTGGTTTTCAGATATACACCACGGGATGGTCACAGTACCTGCTAGATGGCAACTTACTTTTGTGTCAAACTCCATCTCCAAGAGTGGCTGCTTTGTGTTGGGAATCATAATGCCACAGTCTGAGAACTGGTTCAAAACAAATATACAGTATCAGTGGCATCCTGAGTGTGAGCATTCATTCATTCCTTTGTTCACTCATCTGTTCATTCATTCACTCACTCTCTTAAGGGATCACTAGTGGAAGTTACTACAACTGCTGATCAGAATAAACAATACAGTGATGGACAGTGGCATGAAATCATTGCCATCAGGCAGCAGGATTTTGGCCAAATCACTCTTGATGGGCGTTACACAGGTAAGCAGTTTGTGTGTATGTGTGTGTATGTATGCACATGTGTGTGTGTTTGTGTGTGCGCACACATGTGCCTGCATGTCTATGTGTGTGAATTTCCCATAGATTTCTTCATTCAGTTAGTCTCTGTGAGATCTGTCTCTTAGCTAGTCTTTGCTTTTCCACTGGTAAACTCTGGTCATCAGGTTCTTATCCAGGTAAAACACCAGTAAAGCAGAGATGGAAAGGAAGTCACCAGTGGTCATTCTCTGTCCTGTGCGTTCCTCCACACCATGCAGGGCCTTTTACTTACCCTGTTGATGGTCCCCTTTGCCTCCAGAAGGCAAGCAAGGAAGGCGGGTATTTATACACAAACATGAGAAAAAAACAAGGCACAGAAGTAATTAGCCCCTCCCTGTTTCTGCAGTGGATAGGCACAACTCTGCCCACATACCCAGTGTTTGCATTTGAGTATGGCTTTCTTTCCAGCTGGCTCTGTCTTACAGTTCCATCCACTGATGTAGGTTTTCATGGATTAGTTTAGGGTACATTTTAATGAGCTTCCATTATGTTCTACTGTTGTTCTACGTGCTCAGATGACCAAGAGTAAACAGTTTTGCAGTAGTTTTGGTTTAGATGGAGGTGAGCACAGCAGATAATAAATAAAAGCATAAGGTGGTAGAGCCTTTTCAGAACATAAGAGCCAGATCTGTAGGCATCATCTGTGTTGGTAAGGCTTCACACTCAACATGACACTCAGAGAAATGGGAAATTCAGCCTAATTTACACTCTAAGGATGCTCAGGAGCACCCTACGTACAGACTGTGACAGTTATGAGCCCAGTCCCTAGAGCCTCTTAGCTGATTGACATGGGACCTTTGTCACAAAAGGCTTGTATATTAGGAAAAGTGTCATATTTGACTCAGGACTATTGGGGAAGGACTTTCTCTTAACACTTAAGCAGAGAAATGAGGAGCCAAGGAAAAAATCCATGAAACTATCTAGAAAGAAATGTGTTTCAGGTGAAAAACAAAACAAAAAACAACAACCAGTGCATATCAGGCCAGGGCTAAGGAAACAATGAGGATCAAGCCCTAGGGCTGTGGGAACACCTTAGCTCACATGTGAAGGACTGACACAGAGGCCAGAATAACAACAGAAGGGAAGGCAGGGAAGGGGCTGCTGCTAAGATGTGGGTACGGAGCTGCTGCCGAACCGGACCTAATAGACAAGGAGGTTAAAAGTGGATGCAGGAGAGCTGGGTACCAAGGATCTGAAATCCAAAGATTTCCCCGATGGAGCTGTCATTCTCCTCCTCTCTCTCACAGGCTCCGCGGCTTCTCCGAATGGGAACACCACGATGGGAGGCTACACTGGACTGTTTCTGGGCGGGGCTCCACAAGGTCACAGCATCCTCCAGAAGAGGCTTGGTGAGTTTCACAGGAAGTAGAAGCATTTATCATCCTAGTTTAATTTTGGTTGCTGTGAGAAAATACCCCAGCAACACAACTTTAAGGAAGGAAGGAAGGAAGGAAGGAAGGAAGGAAGGAAGGAAGGAAGGAAGGAAAGAAGAAAGGAAGGAAAGAAGGAAGGAAGGAAAGAGGGAAGGAAGGGCTTATTATTTGGCTTGCAGTACCACAATGTAGTCCATCATGGCAGACACGCCATGGCAGGAACCTGGAGCAGTTGGTCACATCCACAGCCAAGAGAGAATGAGTCCATACCTGCTTACTCTTCACCTCACCTTCTCTTTCATACACAGTTAAGGAGCCAAAGCCAGTGAATGGTGATGCCCACAGTGGGCTATGACTTCCCATGCCAAACTTCAATTACCCTAAACAAAACTATCCCCCTACAGATGTGCCCAAAGACCAGTCTGCTCTAGAGAATCACTCATTAGGGCTCTCACCAGGTGATTCTAGAGAGTATCAAGCTGATAATGAAGAGCAGCCACCATAACACTGTACTCAGAACTTCATGGGCAATCTGCTTGCAGGACTTAGAGAATGAATGGGTATTGTTTACATTTTTGGCACACACAATTTTTTTTGTAATTTATTTTTTTTAATTGAAAAATAAAATAATTCATATTACATCTCATTTTCTATCCCATCCCATACATCCTCCCATTCCTCCCTCCCTCCCACTTTCACCCCAATCCCCCTTCCCTATGACTGTGACCAAGGGGGACCTCCTCCCCCTGAATATGGTGCTAGGGTATCAAGTCCCTTCTTGGTAGTCTGCTATCCTTCCTCCGAGTGCCATTGGGCCTCCCCATCAAAGGGACATGGCCAAATATGGGGCACCAGAGATCCTGTGAAAGTCAGTCCCCGGTCTCCACTTAACTGTGGAGAATGTTCTGTCCCTTGGTTAGATCTGGGTAGGGGTTTGATGATGGCTGCACGTTTTGTCCTTGGTTGGTGCCTTTGATCAAGCAGAACCCCTGGGCTCAGATCCACCCATCATAATGTTCCTCTTGTAGGCTTCTAGGACCCTCTGGATCCACCTACTTCCCTATCCCCTATATTTTTCTCACCTAGAGTCTCAGTAGGATGTTCTCACCTCTATCCCACTTTCCTGGTAGGTGCAGATTTTCATGGGACCTGCCCCTTGGGCTAGTGTCCAGTTATAAGTGAGTATATACCATTTGAGTCTCTCTGCTTCAGGGTTAGCTCACTCATTATGATCCATTTGTCCACACATTTTAACTTTAGACCTCTTCCTTTCCAAAGCACCTTCAGTAGCTCTACATACCTTGTCAAAACCCAGTTCTTGCCATTCAGAATCTTCACTGGGCTTTTGCCAAAACGATTTATACTAATTAAGTAAGACTCATATAATTACGGAATCTGTATAGAGATTTTTCTAAGACCTTTAATTCAATGGAAATATCACAGGAATGGAAAACTTGACTCTCAGAAGTCTGACGAACATTCCAAGTATATTGTGTGGCAGTCAACTTACCAGTCATTGGAGAGTCATGAAAGAGGTTAAAGTCAGGTAATCCCAATCCCAGAAGTTCTATAATTAAGATATTGGGACTGGAGAGATGGCTCAATGGATAAGAGTATTGTTCACTGTTTCAAAGGACCTTGATTCTATTCTCAGCACCCACACATTGGCTCACAATTTGGCAGCCTCTTCTATCTTCCGCAGGCACTGCATACACATGGTGTGCAGTAAGATTTTAAAGAGATTAAAAGAGTAAGATCTTATTTTAATTAGGATTTCTGTTGCTGTGATAGAGCACAATGACCAAAAGCAACTTGGGAAGAAAAGGCTTTGTTCCAGCATATGGTTTTTGACCATCATAAAGGGACGTCAGGGCAGGAACTAAAACAGAAGCCATGAGGAACACTGCTTACTCACTTGTTCCCCATAGCTTGTCTGGTTGGTTTTCTTATGCATCCCAGAACAGTCTGGCCAGAGGAGGAACCATCCAAAGTGGGCTGAGCCATCCACATCAATTGAGACATTAATCAAGAGAATGCCCCACAATCTTAACTGTGTACCAATCTTATGAAGGCACTTTCTCAACTGAGATCACCTCCTCTCAGTTAACTCTAACCTGTGTCAAATTCACACACACACACACACACACACACACACACACACACACACACACACACACACACCAAAACCCTCCGACTTTCAGCACGCAAGAATATAAACATACTCTAAAATAAAACCACTAAGAGTTACCACCAGGAGGGTAGGGAGTCTGGCAAGATGGTGCAGATAAAGGCATTTGCTGTCTAGCCAGGCAAACCTAAGTTTGGTCCCTGGGATCCACATGGTGGGAGGAGAGCACCAGTTCTGACAAAACATTCTCGGATTGCCATGTGTCCACCATAGCACGACTGTGCTCACACAGAAGCACCTACACTAATAAATAAACATAAAAGTTACATGGCCCTAAAAACCATCACAGTCAAATGTTTGCTAATGATCTTGGTGTTTTTCCCGGTCTCACTAGAGTTCACAGAGCACCTCAGGCATTCCTCTCAAAAACTTCAATGTAGCACTCCAGATGCCGGGGCCCAGATATAAGTGTGATCATTCATGTGTGTGAAAGTGTGTTCACATGCATGTTTGTGTGGAGAGGTGTGTGTGTGTGTGTGTGTGTGTGTGTGTAGGTTTTATGTGTGTGTGTCTTTTTGTGTATGTCTCTGTGTACATGCCTGTGTGTGTGTTTGTGTGTCTCTGTGTGTGTCCATGTATTTGTGTGTATATCTGTGCATGTATGTATTTGTATGTGTGTCTGTATATCTGTGTGTCTCTGTGTAAATGTGTGTGTCTCTCTATGTGTGTGCCTATGTGTGTCTGTGTATATATGTGTGTGTGTCTCTGTGTGTATGTATCTCTGTGTGTTGTGTATATCTCTCTGTGTGTGTGTATCTGTGTGTACCTTTGTATGTATGTTCGCCTCTGTGTGTACACATATCTGTGTGTGAATTTGTGACTGTGTATGTGTCTGTGTGTGTGCCTCTGTGTGTGTGTATCTGTGTGTTTGTGTGCATCTGTGTGTATGTATCTGTGTGCATATCTCTGTGTGCATGACTATATATGTGTCTGTGTGTGAGCGCCTGTGTGTTTGTGTGTACCTGTGGGGCGGGTGTTCATGCGTGTGGGTGTGTTCATGTTCCTGTGAGTATGTGCACACACTTGTGGGCATCAGAGGTCTACATCCGATGTCTTTCTTCATTATCCCTCTGCCATTTATTTGTGAGTTAGAATCTCTCACGAAGACCAAAGCTTGTGGCTTTGCCTCTGCTAACTGTCCAGGTAGCTTCAGAAATGTTCCTACATCTACCTGTGGCCCCTGAGCATTGGGCTGTCAACACAGTGCTGGGAGGAAGGGACTCTGGAACTTTTAAGTGGATGGTGGGGATCCAAACCTGGGCCCTTGTGCTGTGCTGAGCACTTTACCAACCAAATCCTCTCCCCACCTCTAAATTCTCACCTTTGAACCTGCTTAGCACTTATTCTGGAGGCTTATGACAAAAATGGCTGGGCTAATTCAAAAGGCAGTATTCTTGCTAATAGCATAAAATCACATGTTATGCTATTTGCTTTTTCATCAACCTGTTTCTGCAGATTTACTGTGAGTAAACCAGAGCCAAACAGAAAGTTGCAACCACTCACTGTAGTGACCAGGGTGGCATTCACATGAATTGTGACTTTCACAAACTTGGGGTGCAAATGCTTACAGGTTTCCTCCCTTCAAATGTAAGGTAAAATGCCTTGCTGATAAATAAAGTCCAAACAACTGAATTATGTGTGTTACCCCGTGCCTATCACCTCTGCAGAGATAACCCAAAGAGGCTTTGCAGGCTGCCTCAAGGATGTGTCCGTCATGAAGCGTTATAGCCCCTCTGGTACCTGGGTCCCTCTGGATTGGCAGAGCTCTGAGAAGCCGGTCCATGTGCATCACAGCTGGGAGGGCTGCCCAGCTGCCCTGGAAGATGGAGCCCACTTCCTGGGAGCAGGTGAGGCGGAGCTGATGACCTAGCACATGTGAGTCAGCTCTCCTTCACAATCACATGCTGCCTGCAATGTCGGCTTAAGGAGACAGAAGTTTAACTTTGTCTCAGTCCTCCAGGTTCTGGGGCATGGTTCTCCTAGCCCTGTGGCTTCTGAACTGTTCATGACAGAAGCACAAGGTGGCGGGGGGGGAGAAGGGGGGAGCATGTGGCCTTGTGAAACCAATGAGCAGAAGGGAGGCCACACTCCCCTTCTCCTGCCTCCTTGTAGCTCCCAAATGTCTCCCTCTGGATCCCACTTTGGAAGGATTTGAGGACATTCCGGAGCCAAACTATAGCAGGGCATCTGTTCTCTTCATGGTCTCCCTTAGCAGCCCCCACCTCAATTTACCGTAATGAGTTTATACTGCAGAAGTGTATACACTGATTGGTGCGTTCATTTTCAAGGTATGAATATAAACTGTAACTGTTCAGATTCACGGCACGCATCCACAAGTGACATGTCTGGTGGGCCCCAGAGCTCTTGGTTAGTATGTGAGTGTCACAGTTCCTGTGTATACGTCAGGCGACAGATGCCAGCACGCAGGCTATTTTGAAAAATGTTGCCAGGGAGTTTTTATTGCTACGTTGGGTCAGCATCCCCATTTCCCTTATTATACAAGGGACCATATATTGGACCATGTCATGTCTGTCTTTAAAGCTCAGCAAGGAGTTAAGCAAGCCTCTGAGGGACAACTGGTGAACAGGGCCCTCCCTGCCACCACAGCAGAGGCTGAAGGGAATTGCAAGGTACTATCTGTCACTTCCTTCCTGCCCATCTCTGTGTACAGCCTGTCCTCCAACACCGCCCTGAGGAGGAGCAATGTGGCTGGGCAGACTTAGACTATTCCTCAGTCAACACTCATGCCGGCCTCCCGCCTCTTAGTTGATTGGCTATAAAGTGCCTTGAACTGTGTGTGAAACAGAACTGTAGTGATGTTCATTTTTTTCAGCATTCTGTGCTTGCCATAACTTCTTGGGGGGCCGAGCGGCATGTAGGATGCACATGGGTGCATCGCTGAGGAAGTAGTCTGTTTCCTCTTCCAAGGTAAATGTTGGTCACCTTGCAGCCCCCACTAGACAGCAGGAGGGGTGTAACGGTACTGATGTGTCTATTCTTTTGTGGGATTTTTTTAAACGAATGGAGTACCTCTCCCAGATGTTTGCCGCCCGTTTTCAGTGCCTGCGCTATGCTGATGTGTGCACATGCTCTTGTCTTCAAGGATTCCTGGAGCTTCGTTCAGATACATTTCATGCTGAAAAGAACTTTGAGATTTCCCTCAAGTTTCAGACCAACCAACGAAATGGATTGCTTCTTTTCATTCACAACAAAGAGGGACCGGATTTTCTTGCTGTACGTTAATGAACTTAATTAAGTTTATTTTAAAATATCAGGCCCAACTTTGAAAGAGATAAATTGTGTGTTTGTACTAGACCAAATTGGGTGGTTTTTTTTTTTTTAAAACTTCCTTTTATTTTTGTGTTCTTCTTCAAGTAGTCTTTATTTTTACAGACCTGGGAAATGACTTATATGGTTAAGACAATTTTTTAAGCTGACCGTTCTACAAATGTTATGATTTGAACAAAACAGAGCAGATGTTAAAATTTAAGAGAATCCAATTTAGTTTCTTGATCATGGAAAATACCTCTTAATTATCACTTGAAATAGCTTCAAAATGACCTTTATATAGTTCATTCAACATCTGATAAAACACAATATGATGGCTGCTAATGAGAAAAAACACCCTGTCTGAGGACTCAGTTACCATCCTTCGTGTCTTCTGTTTCTTCATCTCTAACCAGAATGAATATGAAATCATAATCTTATGTTGCTTACTGGTATGTATTTTATAGTTTGATCAATATTTATGAGTGAATGTTAGAGAATTTGAGATTTATAAAAATGTTACTTACTGTATTTGAAGGAATTTCTACTTTTTCACTGTGCTCCAGGTTAGTCACATTTTCCATGGAGGTGGTCCATTTTTCAGGGCTGTGTAATATGCCTCTACTCAATAATGCATTGGTTATTTCCATGTTTTTGCTATGATAAAGAGATTAATATGAGCACTTTGTACATTTTTCTAGGTACAGTGTGAGAAGGTATAACTGTTTTCCATTTATCTTTGATGTTCAGTCAGATGCTATTGTCGAAATCAAGTATAGCACTGGAGAGATAGCACAGCAGTATGGATAATACATCCTCCATCTCACTGGTCCATCCTGAGTTTATGTCCTGCTTCTTCCAGCAACAGCTCTCTTGGTGCTTTTCTGCACCTTTTGAACACAGTGTCATCTGTGATGTAATCCCTTCTGGCAGTCCAGCCCGTTCACCTGCTGGATGTGTGGTGACCATAGTGAACCCTCTCCCATTGGTCACACTAAAAGGATGAGTGGTGTCTTATTCATTGTTTTTGTGTGTCACTTTGACCAAATACCTGACAGAATTAAAAGGGAGACACTTATTTTGGCTCGCTCTGTAGTGCTTGGCTCTTTTACAAACGTCATGATGGCAGGAACACACTCCACAAGCTTCTGCTTCATGAAGGACAAGGCATGGGGAGAGGTGGGCATGGGAAAATGACAGGGACGGGCCAGGGAAATGGGTGACACACACCTCAGTGACCCACATTCCCAGTCAGCCGGTGCATCCCATAACCACCATCTCATAGAAGTTTATCCTGATTTTTCAAATGTATGTTTATTTATATGCACGAGTGCTTTGCGTGCACATATGTCAGTGCACCACATGTGTGCAGGTGCCCATGGGGACAAGAAGAGGTGGAGACGTCATCAGGATCCAGAGTGACTGATGGCTTTGTGCAGCCGTGCAGGTGCTGGGAACCAAACCCAGGTCCTCTGCAAAAGCAGCAGATTTTCTCATCTGCTGAACCATCTCTCTGTCATCTCTTCTCAGTCTTTTTACCCAATGAGCTAAACCATGGCAGAGGTCTGAACAAGCAGGATCAGCCCCGGAGATGCCTTTACCTACACATACAGGGGTGTCTGCTGTATGATCAAGTTAACAGTCTCATGGCCTTGATTTTTCACGCACTGTTCTGTGCAGTCTGCTGGAAGACCTACTGTATACTTTTGTTTTTAAATGAGAGATTATTAAGTATATAGCAAGTAAAAGTAAAAGAATGCATAGCGAGTAGCAGAAAGACAGAACGAGGCAGGCAGACAGCACAATACCATTATGTCATATGCTCCAAACCCCTAGCAGAAATCCATTAAGTCCCCATTAAGTCCCTCAGCTAGAGTTTCAGTGAGACCTGAAGAGGGCAGGATGGTCCTGGGGCAAGACTTCCAAGTGAAAGAACCAGCAACAGTAGAAAGGAGAACTCACCAAAACTGGATCTCAGGACAGCGAGCAGAACCTGAGTGGGGAGGTTGAGGCAGTCAGCTGGGAATTATCAGTTAAGCTCGCTCTGCATGGATGAGCTTCCATACTCAGCATCCGGGTTCTCCCTCCCACTGCAGCCACATTTCTATCGTAGCATAGGCACCGTTAACCTCTACTGGGAAGAGCTCGCCTTCTGCTGTTCTGAAGGACACAATGATGTCACTCTTGCCCTCCTCTGCTCTTGGTACAGCCCAGGCTGTCCCCAGACAAGGGGACACTTGTCTGATGACACTTTGGGACAAACATATTTAAATCTGAAATGGGATGGGACAGCCCTGTTTCCTGAGCCAATGTCTCAACGTACGCAAGCAGCACATGACATTTGCAAGCATGGCAGGTACCCAGCCAGCAGTCAGTGGGCACTCGTGCATTGCTTTTTGAAACACTTCTTGAAGATTTTCTGATCACCAGTATGGTCATGCTTGTCATAGCGGTGGGGGATCCCAAGTCTGGTCCCTACACTTGCAATTGGCTCGTTTGGATGGAGCCTTTGCCCAAGTTCCTCTAAATCTTTCTTGACTCTCAGGGAGTGAGTGAGGGGCTTGGGTGTCCTCTGTCCATGTGACATCCCATCACTCTCTTGGCTATGCGAATACTCCAGATTGCCCCTTTGCTATCAGTGAGATCTTGGGGAATGGAATGCCTGCCTGCTGAGGATGTATCATAGGTATCTACATAGAGGACATATTCTTTTCCCATCAACATTTAATTTATTTTACTTAACATGCTGATCTCAAACTTTCAGCTAGTATGGCATCTGATTTCACAGCTAAAGGTGCTAGGAGTGTGTATTATGCTGGAATTACAGCTGGCTCAAAATAAAAAATGGTAGGTAAAATAATAATGATGTAATATTTTGAGGGGAAACATGTGAATTCTCCCTTACACTGAAAATTTGGGTAAAATATGCTGACATTAGAAAATGGTGCATTAATCTAAAAGACTACACACAGAGGCAATTATGCTAGAGATTCAGATAAAACTGAGACACTGAATCAAAATATATCTTACAAATTTGAAATTGAGTTCACTAACCATTTAAAACAAGCTTCATCAAGCTTGACATTTCATTTTCTTATTGTCTTGTCAAATTTTCCCCCAAATTAAATTGATACATGCAGTCGTATTTTCTCATTTTCTAAGAACTCAAAAATGGAGTCATAGTTCCTAGTGTTCTCTGTTCTCCGGTTTGCCAGTCATTTGCAGGAGGATTTACTCTGTTAACTATGTTACACAAAAGCTGGTGTCTCCACAATATCATACTGTGTAGTATAATCATTACTGGGTGTGGATTTGTTTGACTCAATACAACATTCTTCATGGCAATTGTAAGCTTGCAAAACATTTCATTATCCATTACTTCGGCTCTGCTTAGGATAAAGTGGAATCGTTTATTGGGTGCTTTCAGGGAAGCGTCTTTCCTTCCCTCAAAAAAAAAACAAAAACAAAAAAACAAAAAACCGACCTTCTGCTTTCATCTTCGCTGCCATCCTGCCCGTTTTTGATGCGCCTCTTTGCTTCTTTGGATTTGAAACACAGATGGAGCTGAAGAGTGGACTGCTGAGCTTCCGGTTACATTCCTGCTTTGTCTTTACTCAAGTGAGTCTCAGGCTGGGCCTGGCGTGCTGCGGTGGAAAGTGGAACACAGTCATTATCAGAAAGGAAGGCTCCGCGGTGTCAATTGGGGTAAATGAACTCATGGAGCAGACAGCACAGGCTCCAGACCAGACCCCGTTGCTGAATTCGCCCGTCTATGTGGGCGGAATCCCGCCTGAGCTGCTGGACTCCTACGGACACTTGACTCTGGAGCAAGGTAAGTTCTTGCCAGAGCCACCATTGGAAATGGCCCCATCGCGCCAGGCTTTGACTGTACTGTGTTTCAAGTATGACAGGAGACTCGAATTGAAATAATACACAATAACCTTCCTTCCCTTTTCTTACAGATCTTTAAGCTCAAAACAAGAACAAAAATAAAGCAATTACTGGATATTTCTTAAACAGATTTGTAATGTATTTTTCTTTTTCTTTTAAGTTTTAAAGATTTGTTTATTTTTATTTTCTGTTTGTAGCTTGTTTGAATATATATGTATGTATGTATGCCTCATGATGCAGTGCCTGCAGAGGGCATCAGATCCCCTGGAACTAGACTTACGGAGGTTAGAGATACCATCTGGGTACTTGAAATAGAAACCAGGTCTTCTGTAAGAGCAGCCAATACTCTTCACTACTTAGGCAGCCCCAGACAATTTTCTATATTGTTTCTAAGAGTATTTCAATACACCTTATATTCAACATATTTATTCCAACATGCCTTCAGCGAATAAAATTGTCACATACATAAATCAATTTTATATCTATTACATGCATATTTTCTTTAAAAACAGACATAGTTTGGGATATTTGAATATTGATTATCTATATGTGAAGGTAAAAAGTATATAAGCTTTATAGATATAAATGAACAACCAGCAACAACCAGCAAAATACTACAACTAATTTCATATTTTTCCACCGTTGACATCAGAGCTCATTATCTCCATGGCTTTTCAGTAGAATTTGGGGACAGAAAAAGCACACGAAGTGGTGGATTTAGTAGAATTCCAAAATAGCTGTGAAAACTTAGACAGCTTTATCAATAATCATCAGAAGTGGAAAAGAGTTTTCACTTAACCCAGCATGAGCTAAGTGCCCTCCTGGACTATGTAGTGAGACCTTTGACCCAAAGACAAATAGAGGAAGCTCACAGTGCCTGAGTGCACCCGTAGCACTTCTCCTGAGACATCATCAGTTCCTGAGTTACAGGAACAACCCGGTGCCACAGTTCTGTTCCCTGTTTCAGTCTTTTGTAGTAAGAATTTTTGGTTTCTTTAAAAACACAGAAATGTTAAGGGAATGTTTTTAGTTGTTGTTTTGTTTTGTTTTAATCCCAGCTATGAGGTATGGAGTTGCTTCAGATTGTCCACAGCCTTTGACTACAGAGGTGTGGTTTTTGCCAGCTGTGTTTGGAATTCTAGAGGGATTCTCCAGAGGGTATATAATGCCAGAGTCCTGAGAGACACAGTGGCTGCTGCTCCTGTTGCTATGGCTGCTTCCTCTTCTGTTGCTGTTTGCTGGATTGCTGGCTGGAGAAATCCTGATGAGAGGGATCAAATTTTCCCTAAGGAACTTGACACCTTGGTCATCAAGAAGTAGACTAGCAACACTGATGACCCATTTCCCCTCTGGCCTTCTTTCTCTCCTACATAGTGTTAGGGTTAGGATGGGTAGGGGTGGAAAAAGAACCCAATACAGTAGCCAAAAGCCCCGCAGCACTCTTTAGCTTGGTTTTCCCCATTGCTCCACCTCCGTGACTTGGGGAAAGCACAGAAACTCTCAGAGCGCGGCCAAGCATGCTCTCACATAGAGAATGTGCTCTGTATATTTTTAAATCTATGCACCATGAATGGTTAAAATTTCCATGAAATAGTCCTTTCCTATTTGGTAAGTACATAAAGATTTAAATGACTTTGCATAGAAAATATATGGAGCGCTGTGAGGAGACATCCAGCCGAGTAGCAGTAAGGAGTTAATGAATAACCTAGATCTAAGACAGTAATGACATTTTCAAGGCACTTAAGATGTAGCAGCTGCTAAAAATATTACATTCATACAAGACTGTCTAGATTTTTCGGGCTTTCCAGTATTAGAAAGAATCTGGCAATTCTCTGTGAGTGAGAACACCCCGTCCTGTTTACATGGGGCTGAGCAATGTTGGATAAAGCAACCTATTCTGCCAGCCCTAGACTTTAGCATTATACATAGCCCTGCTACAATAGACAGCCTCAGAGATGTGAATTAAATGGAATGGCAGGCTGATACTGAGAGAAACTTAAAGTATCAACATAGATCCCAGGGGAACAATTTACCTATACTAGATATAAATATTAAAGCATTTTTATGGATGCATAGACTAAAAGTTCTTGGTGTGTATTGTCCGTATCATGTCTTTGAACCACTGATAAACTATTGAAGTCTAGTATGTATGAGCGTAGTAAGAAATTTAAATTAGTTTTCATCGTCACCATCACCATCATCTTCATTTTCCCAGGTGCACTGGAATGGGATAAAGTATTGATAAAAAAAAAAAAAATCTAGGCTTTGAGACATCCCCACCCTATGCTTTAAGATTCTGTCTCAGATACTTTTAGACACATTCATCTATTCTACCTGGATATGTAGTCACTGGAGAGACTACCCCCCCCCCTTGGAAGCACAGCCTCTGGGCAGCCATGTGTAACTGAAATGAAGCATATTTGCTTGCTGTGCCTCTTTCAATCCTCTCAATAGTCACACTTTTTCTTCCTTCATCCTTTTCTGTGCTTCCTAATTAAAGCCTCTCTCTCCCAGGATCTTTTGTGTGTGTGTGTGTGGTTATATTTATGCTATTGTTTCTCTTGCCATTAATGTAATTGTCCTTTGAATCATATGTAAAATTAATTTTCCTTTGTTTTGCAAGTTCTGGGCAACTTAATTTGCTAGACTTGTAGCACCTCACAATTGTGGGAGTTTATCTTCTCAGAAATACTACTTACAATAAGCACTTACATACAGGCCAGATGTAACCAGCCCAAGGCACATAATAGCACAGTGTAAAGTCTGCCCAAAGTCCCTGGAAGACGAGGAAGGGGCAAGCTGGAGCCCAGCCTGCCTGCCTGTCACACACACACACACACACACGCACGTGCACACACACACACGCACACGCGCACACGCGCACACACACGCGCACACACACACGCGCACATGCATACACACACACACGTGCACGCGCGCGCACACACAGCTCTTCTGATCCTTCCACAAAGACACCTGGGGCACCTTCTAGATAGTTAGACATTTGGGTGACAGGGACAAGGAAGAAGGGTGGAGTGACTTCTGTTGTTTTGTACAAAGGCAGGGGGAGTAAGAAAAGGTCTCCATCCTGTCAAAAGAAATTTCTTTCTCAACCTTTTATTATCACGTTCATCCAAGTTTTGAAGTGTCTTGGGAGTGTTGGGTGGCACTTGGGAGAGTTGAAAGGACAAACCATCCCCTCTGGGGAGTCCCCATTCTTTCTGTTCCCCTTGGAGGGAAACACAGCAAGATCCACAGGTGAACTCAGCCCTCAGAAGCCTTTGGCTTCGTCAGCTGGTGCCAGAAAATATCCTTCTGGCCTTGCTAGACTCCCTTTATGTGCAAAATGGAAGGTAGCTACCATACCTGTGGCCTTTCCTGACTTTAAATATATATGCAGTGAATTGGTTTTTATGTCATTAGATTTTTTAACTTTTGAAAATGTGAGTGAAACATAATAAACATCAAACAGACTTATAACCAGCTTTTGTTTTGTGTGTGTGTGTGTGTGTGCGTGCGCGCGTGTGCATGTATTTATAGGCATATATTGTGCCTGCTTGTGAATGTGTGTGCCTTTGCATATGGAGGCAAGAAGTCAAACTTTGGTGGTATTCCTTGTATACAGTCCACCTATTTATTTATGTGTTTAGTTATTTATTTTGAGATGATGTTCCCTGAACCTTAAGAAAGGGGTGTGGTAGAGAGGTAGCATTTATGGCTGAGCCTTCTATAGCCATTTCTCTCTGTACTTTGACTAGCTGTGAGTTTTCGTTGCACAAAGTAGTTTCTCTAATGATGTCTGAGAGCTGCACCAGTCTATGGATACAGAGTCATAAATTTAGAGGGCAGATTTTTTACTAAGTATTGTATTAGATTCACCCTTGGGGCCTTTGACTTATAGTACCAGGCATGTGTTTCCTTCTATAGATCTGCCCTTAAATTCAATAATAAAATAATTGGTTGCTCCCATAACATTTATGCCAGTATTGTACCCATCAGCACATCTTTTCCAGTCTGTTATTGTTAGAGCTTGCGAAGTGCATAGCTTGGCGAGACTGATGGTAATGTTTTATCCCCTAGCAACCTGCATTTCACACCTCAGTACTATGAAAGCTAGCCAGCAGGGAAGAAGCTTCCTGACAAGTCACATCTTGATTATTCCACGTACTGTGATCAAAGTCTGTGGTATCTTCAGCAATATGCATTTACTATCAGGTTCTGATGATGATCAACATTTTTAATTTGGTTTCCAAAGATAGAAATTAGGTCCTCATAACTGCAGAACAAGCACTGTACAGGTTTGAGCCATCCCTCCAAAAGCTTTGTTAACCATTCTAAGTAGACCTTTCGGTGGCGTTGCGTACAAACATCAATGCATATTCAACACCGCCCCAGAATAGTGTGGAGCTTCTTAGAGCAGCATAGGCACATTATGAAAGTTCTGTTGTTTTGCCCTCTTTGTGTGGGGAGGGAAATAGGATGCAGGTTGGTAAGAGGATGCTCACATGTATCATCAGAAAATGACTGCTGTTCATAGCAGAATTCTTTGCTTCTAAATTTCCTAAAAAAAAAAAAAAAAAAAAAAAAAAAAAAAAAAAAAAAAAAAAATCTTATCTCAAGCCTCACCTCTTTCAACTCAATTCAACCAACTTTTTTCATGTCTACCATGTATTGAAGATAAACTAGTAGTATTGATCAGTCGGGCCTGAAGGAATTGGAATAATAACCGAAGGCGTCTAAAAGGAAATAGTCTGTGGCTTAACATGATAGAAGAAATAATAGGATATTGGCTAAACACCAAGGGGAACAATTTGCCTGTTTTACTCTTTATGAACACTAATAGCATACCCAGACTTTTCAAACTTGACATTAGGTTGTGCAGAAGGCAGGTGACTGTTTGTAGGGGATTGTGACTGAAATCTAGCCTCAGCCTTGTTCATTCTAATTTGGGGAATATTTCAGGGCATTGTCTGGCCAGACTTGATGGAACTAACCTCTGTCAACATGTGTTCAAAGAAACTGCCATTCCTTGGCTGAGCAGATATCTGTTTGTATTTGCTCCCTAGCAAACACATAGTGAAGTCTACAAATGCGTTTGTTCACATTCTCTGCCAGTGGCAGTCAGTGTTTCCAGCTCAGTATGTAGGAAACACACTCTGTGATGTATATGGGGTTAATGTTGTTGACATTGAGGATGGACTTTGTTAGTGTGAGTGTGAACCCCGTGTGCATTCAAGGTGTGTATTTAAGATGATGGAGTATAGAGAAAAGAGTTCAGAGCATTGTACACTTGTCTTTTTCTGCTGGCTTAGCTGGAACATAGTCCATATCTGTGAAATTATAATTATACAGCTCATGGATGTCTCCCCCATGGGGTAGGGGCTCCCATACATGAGAATCTTTTTTTTTTTTCTGCTGTCCTACACAAACTTTTCATAGTCTATCTTATTCCCAAATCATACAAATTCAAGGGTGATTCTGGGGGCACCCCTATGCCCCTCTTACCACATTGATTAGGCCCAGGGAGACTCCAGCCTCACTTGTGTGAAAGTTTACATTTTACCCTATGGTTCAATGAATTTAGAAAATCTAGGCCTATATAGGCAAAAGAAATTCTAAGTGACAAGGTGGGATTGTAATTATCTGTGATTATTCAGCTTTTCAGAATGATACCTTGCAACTATTTAGCCGGATGAAAAGCAAGAGCCATAAAGATTTCTTGAACAAGGCTTGAAAGTTTAATCATTGTCCCTAACTAAGCCCTCCCCCACGAGGTAGAACCAGAGTACAAAAGTAGTTGGTCATTAATGACCCGAGCCCCTTCTGTGACACGCATCCCTTTCTGTTTGCTAGGGTTCCACGGCTGCATAAAAGAGGTTGCATTTACACTGGGTGCTGTCGTTAACTTGGCATCTGTGTCCAGCCGTGCTGTCAGAGTCAATCAGGATGGATGCCTATCAAATGACAGTACTGTTAACTGTGGGGAAAATGACTCCATCCTGGTTTATCAGGGATGCCGGCAGAGTACTTACGAGAGCAGTCTCCAGCCCTTTACAGGTAATGTGGAGGCTTCTAAATTCAGTGCTACAGGCTGCCATTTGCTTCCTTTTCCCTTGCTGACAGCCCACTGTGAGTTTGTAGGAAGCTGGTTTTACACTTTCTTCTTCTTATTTCCCTTTAAGAATACCTATATCGGGTCACAGCCTCACATGAAGGAGGCTCGGTGTCGAGCGATTGGAGTTGGGGACGCACGACGGGCACAGGTAAAGTCGGCTAATTTTCAAACATGACCATCCACACATATGCACGTGTCTGTGCACATACGAATGAGGTACTGAGGCAGAACCAGGTTTGTATGAAAATGGCTGTGGAAAAACACACTAAACCACTGCATTTGAGTTTATAAGAGTTAAGTACGAGCTTGCTAAGGCTTTCACCCTTCTTAAAAATCCAGAGAAAGGAAACTGAGTTACTTAAAAATTTAATAGCTGCTACCATGCCATTTCAGAGTAGGAAACCTCTATCAATTGTCTGTATTCACAAAGAGGTAAGGCAGACAAGAGGGTACCAATAGAAAGGGTGATGCTTTCCCAAGTCTCACAGAGAGCTCATTAAAGCTCATACTTGTTTAGAATCAGAAATATCTATTATGTCCTAGAAGATGCCTGTCATGGCGATGGCATGCATTGGCAGTGCATTGTGGGCTTCTTCTCAAGGGCAAGAGGTTTCAAATTAGCTTCCAAATCAGAAGAGAAACAACAGGGAGGCGTGTTCGAGTAGATTTCGGACACCTGAGCAGCAGGTGTGCGGTACTTCTGACTATGATGGCACAATCTTTCCCAGGGTAACATGACTGGGAGCTATTGATTGTGGGTGTTCGGTAGATCAGTAATTTTCCATCAATCTAGTCAAATGTCTGTCAGGAGGTCTAGTACATTAGTGGTGGCTGTTGTCTCTGAGAACAGTTTCCCCAGCCAGTAAGAATTGGCCTAAATGATGCTTTTCACCATATTTCTCAATAATCGGTTACTGCCCCAGAAACCCTTAAAGGGACCTTCATTTGAAGGATGTAAAATAGTAAGAAAGACCACTAGCAATATCCTTCGAGGCTTGCTGCCTATATATTTTTCAGAGAAGATCATAGGTAAATATCCTAAGATGACATAAATAATTACCTACTTACAGACAAGACATTCAGGTGAGCGTTCTCTTAAAACTCTCCTCAACCTCAGAGTGAGTGGAAAATTCAGAATAAAATAGCCATTGGTAAGTGACATGTTTCTACCTCTGTTTCATAACCCGCCATGTTCTTAGCAAAAAATTCCACAAAAAAAATGCGATTTAGTGGCTATCTTGAAAGTATGTTATTTACACAGCTTACTCCCCAATTGGCCCAACTCTGGAGCTCTGAAGGCACAGCCACGATCTGACCACACATCCTGTGCCATGGGTTCACATTTGCAATCTGACCGCAACACCAAGCAGCTCCCGAGGGTTAGAGAATAATTGCACTATTTAATTATTTTTGAGTTGGTTTTGCTCTGTCCCTTATGAGAAGACCATCTGGTAGACAGTACCATCTTTGCCCTGCACCACATTTCAGAACTAATAAAATCAGCATCTCTCCCCTTGTCTCTTTCCTGGCAACTTGGTTGTGTGCAGTGTTTTCTGTAGACACCTGTAGTGTTTTAAGTGCAGAGAGTGCTGTTCTTCATGTCTCCACTGTCCTTAATGTACACTTTGTTTCCCTTCAAGCTGTTCTGTTGTGTTGGTCTGAAGAGTAAAGTCAGGGAGGAGACTGTTTGATGTGGGAAACCCGACTGCCTCTCAGCATCCATTGATGGGGCTCAGAAGCCCAGGAGCAGTTAGAGCTGCACTCTTATCCATCATCCTGCCACTGCGTTCCTTGGGCTCTTTCTTTGTGTCCCCAGTGCAGTCAGCTGTGATGAAGTTGTTACTGATCAGAGCAGTGTAAATATCTAATAAATAGTTAAAGGTTATAGATTTTCGAAATCAGGGCTCCGCTTGCTTTTATAGTTCCTGTAAGTGTTTTCATTTTGCTTTGAGATACTCTGAAAAGAATGTCTCTAAAACGTATTTTGAAGTCTATCCAGAGCACCAACTCCGTTAACCCCCCGCCCCAAATGCAATTAAAACTGAATCCTATATAGCATATCTGCTGGAGCTTTGCTTTTGGAAAGCCATTTTAAAAACAATTGAATTTGGAAAATGGGAATAGCCATTCAAGTAGCATACACAATCACATGTGTGGTTTTTCTTTTTTTCTCTTTTGGCTACATGGAAGGCATAAAAGTGTCAGATCAGTGTGTATAATAACAGTCTAATTACCTTGCTCCAAAGTGGCACATCGTTACCTTGTTACCTGCCAACCATGCACCTCCTTCCTGATGAGTGTTGCTTAAACACGTCGGATACAGTCAATGTTTTGGGGGAAACCTGGTCTCAACTTAAAAGGATGTTATGTCGATGGAGTTTTGATGGTTTTGAAATATAGCTTAAACTGAATGGCTCAAGATGTGCAGTCATCTTAAATCAATGCTGAAAAGTTACAACTCTAATAAATTGTATTTATGCTAATGGTCGAGCCTGATTTACGGCTGCCATTAAAAGTGAAGGATAGGAGCAGGCGTGCTCTCAGAGTGGCGCTTGCTCACCCTCTTCTATTCTTTCCCAGCTCCACAGAGTGTGCCAACTCCCTCAAGAGCCCACATCATAAATGGATATAGCGTTGAGGTGGCCTGGGATGAACCTGCTGTGGTGAAAGGTATCCTGGAGAAGTACATTCTGAAAGCCTATGGTGGCGACAGCCCCCGGCCCCGCGTGCCCTCTGCCAGTGCTGAGCTCGATGACACCAACGTCCGAACAGGTAAACGAGACCCCTTAGGAGAGGCCATCTTACAGTTGCTTTTGTTTTGGTTTTGGAAAGCAAAATGTTCTTCGTACTTCATTGCCCCAACTACTTGGACTATACATGTTTTACCCAGTGAAAAACAACAGAACAAGGCAGGCCAGGATGGCACACACCTGTGTGCACAATGCCTAGGAAGCTAAGGCAGAAGAACAGTAGGTTCAAGGCCAGCTCAGGCCACATTGTAAGTACAAAGCCAGCCTAGGCAATATAGCAGTACCCTGTTCAAAACAAATAAACAAACAAACAAACAAACACAAAAGAGAAAAAAATCCCCCCCAACCAAACAAGGAAATCAATGTGATGGGATCCTATATCTATTTGCCTAGGATAAAAAGAGTAATTCTACAAAGTACACAGATTCCAGTGAATATATTTCCATTATGAGGTTCATCTTCTCTCCTAAGGACTAGGTTATAGTATTCATAGACTTTGAATATTTCATAAACATCATTTAAAGATCATATAATTTATATACATAAAATATAAACCATATGCATGTCTACATACACATATATGAACAAATATGTTTATGACCACTGTATACATATTTTACCATGCAAAACTTTACTCTTTGGGACTAGCCCAAGTTCACAGAACTATTATTTATTGTAAAATTGCTGGTTAACGCTAATTATCTGAAGGTGGAGGGGGTGATAGCCCTGGCCATTTGACTGGCAAATCAGAGAATCAGGTTTTCATCCTGCAGCATTCCGTGAAGAATGATTAGGAGAGGACACACCCCCACCCCACTGACGCGTCCTACGACAAACTCCATGTGTGGAGGGAGAGCGCGCTGCCGCTTTAGCAAATGCTGTAGCTGAATTAACTAGAAAACCAGGGAGAAGCCTTTGTCCTCAAGAGGAAAAGCTTCCGCCTGTAGGAAACTATCTGTATAGCTGGAGTCATGATGGAGGTGTGAGCCTCTCCATGGGCACGTTTTCCCTCTCCCACGTGTTAATTTCACAACCCTAGGCCTTTATCCCCACCTTTAGAAGTTTTATGTGTAGTCCAAATGTGTACACATCACATAACCCTGTTTATTTATTGTGAGTTGATTTGTATGAGCACACATGCCACTGTCCATATGCTGACATCAAGAACACCTTACGAAGGCCATTCTCTCATTCTCTCATTCTACGTCGTGGGACCCGCGGGTTAACTCAGGTCATCGAGCTTGGTGGCACGTTTCTTTACCTGCTGATCCAGTTCATCATTCCACAGCCAAATTTTATATATATATATATCATGTTCCCCACCTCCTCCTTCTCTCTACCACTTCCTGATGGAAACTCACCCTCACCAAGGCCCCGGCTGACCTCTGTCTGTGCTGCACAATCATCAGCTGAACAAACCAGAAGCTACCACGCAGTTCCTCATGACAGTTCTCAGGCAGTACCTGTCCTGCCCCATTTCTGTAACAAGACCAGGCCTCCTCCATTTCCATAAGGTCCTTCTCAGAGTCTGTTTTTCCAAATTACCCAAGTGTGAGTGTCTCCTCTTCATCCCACTCACTGTTGTCTTAGTGATTTAGATCACATTAGGTACCACAATGGAAGAAGGCAAATCCACCATGAGAGGTTTCGCTAACCTTCCTACCAGTAAACATGTGATGCCTTGAGCTTTATTATCACTTTCTAACCTTCTCCTTCCCGCCGCATATCTGTATTTGGCAAGCATTTTCTCACAGGGTTGTTAGATCCATCCATGCCTTCCTATCTGCTGATGAAGGCAAGCTGCTGAGCCCCTTCTCTGAACACCTGGAGCACTCCACTTTTCATGCCTCTTTTGCTACCATGGGCACGAGTCTGTCCTGCAGGACTAGGTGTGTCTGTGAGGATCTTCCCAGATAGGTTTGACAAAGGATGAAAAATCTACCCTAAATGTAGGATGACCATGTCCATGGGCTTAGAGTGCAGAAAGCAAAAAAAGGAGTAAGGCAGCTGAGCACCAACCTTCTTATCTGCCTACTTTCTGACTGGAAACACTGCGTGTCCATCTACCCCAAGCTCCCACCATTATGCCTTCCCGACGGTGAGGAACCGTGTCTGTCCAAACTGTGAGCCAAAGTAAACTGCTGTTTTCATATGTTCTTTTATCAGCTATTTTTCACAGTGACGAGAAACGAAATATATATGGACTTTAAACTACCTTCTATATGCCTCTTTTGTGTTTTTCTTAATCTATGCAATAGAAAGGCAGTATAAACCCAAAGGAATACGAATATTTCACAATCCATTCTAGCTCTTAGACTTCTTAACACGTCAGTTCAACTCCACACGTGTTCTATTCTGTTTATGCTAATGAGAATGAAATATAACTGTGTATCCCATAAGATAACCAGAGAAAGTAGCACCATGTTTGTGTAGAACGCGTAAAGTGATGGTTGGCAGTCAGAGTATATACAGTATATACATAGTGCTTAATGTCTGGTGAATTTTTCCAAAAAAAAAAAAAAAAAAATTAGTAGTGACTTCAGGGGTTATCACTTCCAAAAATGTGTACAAACTTCTCCAACTTAGTACAAGTTGCACAATTTGTACAAGAAGAACAATATAATTTACACTTCATTCCATCTTAGCCAGCACTATATCTTATAATGTTTTTTTTATTAATTTATTCTTGTTACATCTCAATTGTTATCCCATCCCTTGTATCCTCCCATTCTTCCCTCCCTCCCCCTTTCCCCTTATTCCCCTCCCCTATGACTGTTCCTGAGGGGGATTACCTCCCCCTGTATATGCTCATAGGGTATCAAGTCTCTTCTTGGTAACCTGCTGTCCTTCCTCTTAGTGCCACCAGGTCTCCCCCTCCAGGGGACATGGTCAAATGTGAGGCACCAGAGTACATGAGAAAGTCATATCCCACTCTCCACTCAACTGTGGAGAATGTTCTGACCATTGGCTAGATCTGGGAAGGGGTTTAAAGTTTACCTCCTGTTTTTTAAAAACTTGAGAATTTGAGAATCAAAAGTTTGAAGACATTACTTTAATTTATATTTATTTGGTTCTTAGAGACACTGTTTGAATATTTACTAGTTAGGCTTTTCTTTTGAGATGTTGGCTAAGTTGGTTCCTTGTTAATTTTTCTCGTGCCCATGTCACATGTCTCTCTTTAAATTTCTCTCTACTTATGAAGAATACTCAATTTTGTCTTACATAATATAGATCTTTCAAATTTTGCCATTTTTCTTTCAATTTGCTTTTTCCTTTATACAAAAATCTAAAAAAGATATTTTATGTAGTTGATATAATATTTCCATTTTTCTATAAGTTATTTAAAAAATAAAAATCTACAATTTCTATTCATGGTAAATTAGTCTTTTCTCAACTACTAATACCTTTGTTGTAATAACAAATTTACAATTATCTACCATCAAGCCAGATGCTGGGCATGGAGGAACATTTCCCAGACTCCAGAAGATGTCTCCCTAGAGCACTGGATCTCAACCTATAGGTCACGACCCCTTTGGGAGTCATATCAGATATCCTGCATATCATATGCTTACATTACAATTCATAACAGTAGCAAAATTACACTTATGTAGTAGTAACAAATCAATTTATGGTCAGGGGTCACCATAACATGAGGAACTGTATTAAAGGTTTACATAAATAGGAAGGTTGAGAGCCACTGCCCTAGAGGAAGAACAGGCCAGTGAATTAACAGACATGGGAAATACAGGGATGGGGTTTAGGGAACAGAGAGTTATAAACCAATGACAAATGTTCTGTATGTAATCTATTGATGAAGAGGAGTAAAAATATTATTACTTCAATGTTCCATTTTTTCCTCAAAACACTGTTTCTATTGGTATTTTTCCTTTTGTTCTTGTGACTTTTTATATGCATTATGTATGTTCTAACCTTTGAACTCACAAATGGGTTTGGTAGTTCTATAGTTGGACTGAGTTTTCTATTCATATTGAAATTCTGTGTTCTAGAAACAGAATTTTGCTCTTTCACTTTTATTTTTACGGTTGTGTGATTGGCTTTGTTTCTGCCTTCATGGTGTAGTAGAAAAGTGCATGTGTTGCAGTTTTCTCAGTGTACAGATATTTATATATGTGTGAGGTGGTGTTTGTGTGAATGTGGTGTTGTTGTTGTTGTTGTGAGACCTGGTCTCGCGCTGTTTGTCTAAGTGGCTCGGCATTCTCTATATAGATTACGATGTAGTTCAAGTTGACATCAAACTCACATTAACTCTCCATTTCCTAAGACCTGGGATTATAGGTGTAATCTACCTAACATCTGCTTACCCTTATACTTTAATACTTATTTTGCAACTTTATCTTACTTTTTAATCTTTTTGTGTATGTGTGTGATGTGTGTGTGTGTGTGTGTGTGTGTGTGTGTGTGTGTGGTGTGTGTCTGTATACAGACACACATATATCCCAGTTCATCCACTGTTGTTCCTTCTTTGTCTTCTACCTTGTTTAAGACAAAGTCACTTAGTTACTTGGAGTTGAATAAACCAGGCTAGCAGGCTGCGGTGGTTTGAACAAGATTGGCTGCCATAGACTCTTATGTTTGAATCCTTGGTCCCCATATGGTGGAACTGTTTGAGAAGGATAAGAAGGTGTGTTTTTGTTGGAGGAGGTGCGTCACTGGGGGTGAGTTTTGAGGTTTCAAAATCCCGCCTCCTTCCCAGTCGGCATTCTCTCCACCCGACCCCTGTCTCTCTGCCTCATGCCTGTGGGTCAGATGTGAGCACTCAGCTACTGATCCCACGCCATACTTGCCTGCCAGCTGCCATGGCCCCTGCCCCTTATAGCCATAGATTTCAATTCTCTGGAACAAGATTCAAGGGATTCAGACTCAGGTTCATGCTTGTATGGCAAGCAGACCATTTCTCTAGCCCCCCACTCCCACCCCTCCCCACTCCACCTTCTCTTACTTTCTATTCCTGCTGGTGTAGACTCAGGGCTCATTGACTTGGTCCCAAAAGGTGTGTGTGTTGCTTGCATCTCTGATGGGTAGGCGAGGACATGTGAAGACGGAATTGTAAGGCACAAAGACAACTTCAGGTTTGCCAGAGAGCTTTGCTTATACAGAAACAGGATAATGTAGGATGGGGTACACGTGCATTGAGTACCATTGAAGTCACCTTGGGGAATTATCTAAGGCAAAGAATTCCAGAGTAAAGAAAATAAAGACCAGAACGTGAGATGAGGTGACAACAAAGTAAATCCAAGGCTGGACTTGGTGACAGGGGGAGAGGTGGGCAGCCATTTTGAGAGAAGCAGCTATCATCACACAAGCAAGCCTTGTTCTCACTTAGGAAAATAAATCTTCTTGGGCATAACTAAGGTGACTTTGGTTGAGATTTTAATATTTTAATTAATTTTACTTTTTAGAGACACACTTATTTGAATAAAATAACGCTGATACTGGGTATATATAGGCTGTTTAGATTTATTGCCTGATATAGGATTCTTTACCAATTAAGTAGAAAAGTATTTTCAGAAAATGAGTTTGTTTCTTTTCATTAATTATTTTTTCGTTTTATAATGAGCTCTTTTCCTCTCCAGATTTAGGTCTTTTGTCTGTGAAAAATTCAGCCTTATGTATATGATCATTACTTCTGTGAGAAATAGCAAGTTTTCAGTTTAACTCTTTCTTTTCAGGTCCCCCTTCCCTTTATTTCAGTTGTTTAGAACTTGTGTCAAATCTGTGTATGATCAGAATCTGCTTCTGCCACAGATTCATCACAATCCCACAGACAAATTTCAGTGATACCTCCTAGTCAGTTTTCATCTCAGTGGGGGTACAAAATCCTCATTTATATAATTGCAAAGGCAAAAATGAATTCTTTGTGTAACGTTTTCGCTTAGAAATGGAAATAAATAAATGTTTAGCCATAGTTATACTTACAGATCTCTGAATCATAGCTTTTAAATTCTAGGTTATTGTCTCCTAATTGGTTTGTGTCTTTTGCTTTGTTTCATGTTTTTTGAACTTCTGATTCTGTTCATTGACTGACTTTTGGTTCTTTCTACTTCAGTCTTAAAAGTTCCGTTTCTTCCCTTTCTCATTTTACTAGCTTTTTACTTCCACCTGTCTCTCAACATTTTCATTTGCTATTTACATGTCTGGCTACCAATTAACTTTTTCCTTGATTCATAGAGACCAAATTCATTAATTACACTCAAGCAGTGCTTTTGAAATTGTACAGGCGTTCTGGATTAAATGTGAAATAAACTCTCCCCCACAGGCCTGTGTGTTTGAACACTTGGTGGCCAGCTGGTGGCACTGTTTTGGAAGATTGTGGCTCTCTGTGATATGCCAGCCTATCTGATGGATGTATCCACTAGAGGCAGACCTTTGAGAGTTACAGCTGAATTCACTTCTGTCTGCTTCTGTGCTCTCTGTGCAGCCATGTTAATTGTCCCTTTTCATGTTGACAGAAGCCAGTCTGCCACCATGCTTTCTTCATAAGAACAGGCATGGTTTCTCCATATGCTGAATAAATACCCCAGAACCTCACCCTCTACAATTCAGTAGCCCCATCCCCATGAAAATTAAGTGGTTTTCTGTTTTACTGGTCAGTGAGTTGGTGTCAATGGGGACTTGTAGGTGTGGATGACAGGGTCTATTGAGGAAAACTTGCACTGCCCTAGCAACAATCTCACTATCTCAGCTCCTCTCCTGCAAGGGTTCAATGAAGTAGAGTGCTAAGAGCCAGAGGCATTTCTCATTTGCTAGGGATTCGGGTTTCCTGGCCCTCTCTGATGTATAGCCAAGTTCTCTTTGCCTGTTGTCCTTCAGATATTTCTAAAAGTTTGCCTTTGTTATTAGATTCTCATAGGGTGTATCTTCCTAATGAGGAGTCTTTGAAGCATCCTACTCCCCTTTGCTCAACTGTAGAGTATCTTGTTTAATGGGTTTGGAATGGAGCCTTCACATCAGAACTTTAGAATGAATAATTCTCTTATCCAGCTAGCACCATGAAATAGAATTAAGAGGAGAGGAGAAATTGGGCACCAACTGTCAAATTTCAATTTCATCCAGAAATCCATGTGATAGCTTTTCCCTCCCAATTGAAACTTGAAGATTTAAAATGAAAAGAAAAACATGTAGATTTTGCTTTCATATGGTGTGTAAGTGTAGATAACAGAATATTAAACAAAGTTAATAATTAGCAAGAGGGCTGTGTGAGACAATGAGTGAAGCGCAGTGGATGTTTGACGCTGTGGCTAGATTCACACGAAGGCAGCGGTCGGAGAAGAGCACATGATTAAACAAAAACGTCATCAGGAAAGACTGGACAAGCAGAACAACGGAACTGAATAGTGGAGTATTTGCCTGGTGGATCTTGGCCACTAGAGCTTTCAGTGAGGGTAATCCCACCAGCAGCCGAGAGTCCAGGGGTTAATAGTCTCATTTAGGAGCAAATGAGCCCCTCTGGGCCACATGTGCTGGACTCTGTACTCTTTCGAGGGCAGAGTTCAGAGTTCGCTCCCAACACCTGAGCCTCCAAGTAGGAACCTCTGCAGCCATCGTCCTTATTTCTGCAGACCCGTTACAAAGGGCTCCAATTAGCTCTCCGCAGCTTTTGTGGATTTCCCCTCTTGGCCCTGTTAACATGCAGAGCTGCAGCCAGAATCCCGCCCTTTCGCCTCCGACTGAGGCAGCTCAGAAGGAGATGCAGAACCCGATCTGAAATCATACTAGGGATGAGTTGATCCAAGGATATGCACATAGATGGCGATTTTTTTTCTGGAGTTGTTTGCGCACATGAACTTAATTGTCAGTGTAATTAGCAGAGCACCTGGCATCCTGTTAAGGCTGTAATCACTAAACAAAAATCACTTCCTCAATACTCTTGTTGTATTACATTGCTCTAAAATGTAAGGGTTATATTCCTTTCCCCTTATTCTTCTTCCAGAATGATGATTTACTATTATTTATTATTCAATATAGTTTACCAGATGGGCCAACAATAATTGTTTTCAGGTATTACAATCAAATATATATTTATGTAGAAAAATAATAAATACCAATTTGTAATACAATTGGTAACATTTTTTTTCTCACCAGAACTAGTTCTGGTCTCTGCAGTTGAATTTACCTGGTTGGAGGGTGATAGTGGCTGCCTGGAAATCTCTAACTTCTCTTCCCTCTTTCATAGTCTCAAGTAATAGTTAATAATTCAACTCTATCACATAAAGTGATTCCCAAATGGCTTATGAAATGTAGCCTCTCTCAAAGGATGCTATGCTAGGATTTAAAATTCTGTGCTTTGATTATTCCTCCGGTTTGTTCTTTTGCACGAACCTCGTGGCCCACCAAGGATAAGCTGTGGTGTAGAGTCTGGAATTACCCATGCCCTTCCTTCCCCGGGGCACATAGGGAATGGCAGAGGTGGGGGGGTGGCCCAGGGCCACCGAGAGCTCTCTCACAGTGCAGCGAGGTGAGAACTCCCTGGAGCCTGTGCTAGGACACAGATGCCTACTCACTCAGGCTTGACTAGGATGCATGGCTGCAGATTAATTTTTTTTATTTTAAATTTAGAATTAAATTTAGAAATTTATCTTCTTTATTTTTAACTTACTTTTGAGAATCTTATATATGAGTACTGTATTTATGTCCTTTCTCGTTATTGCAGCCCCCTCTCATCTCCGATTCTTCCTGCATCCCCGCATTGCTTCTCAAAGTCATGTCTTCTTGTTTTTAAATGTATATATGTATGTATAATATTATAAATCAATCAGCTGAGTTCACTTAGTGTTGCTCAAACGTATTTGTGATTAAGCACAATTGCTTGAGATTAGATAACGTAAGAGGGGCCTTGTACATAGAGGAGACTGATTGATCCTCTCTTAGCAACCATTACTGCCCGTAGCTCTAGGGGTGGGGCTCTTTGAGATTTCCTGTGTACATCTTGGCATGTCAGCTGGTGTTAGCATTGCTCAGGTTGTGCCTACACCCACTTCCTCAATACCCATGAGATGTCTGGGTTCAGTTTCCCTGGTGTGATGGAGGAGTCACTGTGCTATAGCAGATGCCCTGCCCCTATGGCTTACAGTCTCTCCACCTCCTGTTCCATAATGTTCCCTGAGCCTTAGGTGTGGGAGTTGTATTGAAGATGTATCAGTTGGGATGGATTCAAGTCCAAATGTCTAATCAGCCTGCTCTCCACCTCAAGGTGTCAAGTAGAACTCAAGTTTCTAACTATATGGGAAAAAAATCTAAAGTTCAGATGCTCTTTTGCCTCAGAGCAAAATGAAACCAGTGTAGTGATTGGCTGGTGCAATAAAGTCTTACCCACATGCGCTGAAAGCAAAAGTGTTTGACTGTGCACTTTGAATTTGAGGAAGGCACACAGGACACAGTGAACGAGCATAAAATAAAGCCATAGGCAAAGGATGGTGGCTACTCCTGAAACTGGTGTGCACACCTGTAAACTGGAAAGAATGGGTGAGCTATTTTAGGGTTTTCTGTCTACTAATACAAAAGTAAAACTTAATATTAGGGTGCCTTCAATGAAAGTGAGGGACTGAAGGGCCTTGAAGGTTCACAGAGTAAGGAGGAGTTAGATACATACCCAGCACCAAGCAACATGAGGAGTTGAAGAGGGGACTCTAAGTCACGTCACTCCTCTCTTGGGACTGATTTGGACTTAAATCCAGTTATCATTTCATCAAGGAAGTTTTATTCTATCTACCCATATAAGTGGGTGTCTTAGTTAGGGTTTGTATTCCTCTGAAGAGGCATGGCAACTCTTATAAAGGAAAACATTTACTTGGGGCTGGCTTACAGGTTCAGAGGTTTAGCCCATTGTCATCGTGGCAGGAAGCATAGCAACATGCTGGCAGACATAGTATTGAGAGTTAGCCTAGAGTTCTTTATCTGAATTGACAGATAGCAGAAAGAGGGGCCTGACTTGAGCATTTGAAACCCCAAAACCCACCCCCAGTGACACACTTCATTCAACAAGACTACACCTCACATTCCAACAAGGCCATGCCTACTCCAACCAGACCAATGCATTCCAACAAGGCCATGCCTACTCCAACCAGACCAATGCATTCCAACAAGGCCATGCCTACTCCAACCAGACCAATGCATTCCAACAAGGCCATGCCTACTCCAACCAGACCAATGCATTCCAACAAGGCCATGCCTACTCCAACCAGACCAATGCATTCCAACAAGGCCATGCCTACTCCAACCAGACCAATGCATTCCAACAAGGCCATGCCTACTCCAACCAGACCAATGCATTCCAACAAGGCCATGCCTACTCCAACCAGACCAATGCATTCCAACAAGGCCATGCCTACTCCAACCAGACCAATGCATTCCAACAAGGCCATGCCTACTCCAACCAGACCAATGCATTCCAACAAGGCCATGCCTACTCCAACCAGACCAATGCATTCCAACAAGGCCATGCCTACTCCAACCAGACCAATGCATTCCAACAAGGCCATGCCTCTTAATAGTGCTACTCCATAAGGACGAAGTGTCTAAATGTATAAGCTTATGGGAGACACATTCATATTGCAACCACCACAGTACATATATGTAAATATGAGGATATGACATTCTACATTTCAATTGTATGCAACATATAATACATTGACTTGAGAATTCTGTATCAGATATTGTTAGTTCAACACAAAGTGATTTCCCCCTATTAAGCTGCAGATGTTTATGCTATGGCTTCTAAAAGGCCATTCTTTGTGCACACTATTTATTTCCTCATTAGTTGATGGCTCCTGAAGAACAAGCATTACATTCTATACTCACCTTCGGAGTGCCTGCCACCAGCCCGCAGTTACTGTGACGTTAGCATGTGCTACATCAGGCGGAGTAGGGCTGAGGACCGAGCTACTTACTCTTCCTTAGTAGAGTTCCTTCAAAGTTCTCAAAAACTTTCTAATAAAATGACACACAGAGTTGGTTCCTGATTTGAACATATATTTAAAGCTTAACCCATAGTTTCTTCATGGCAGAAAATTAATGGCAGATGAAAAGGTTCTAAAGATTGGTTTCAGGTTTTGGTTTTTTGTTTTTGGGGGTTTTTTGTTTTGTTTTGTTTTGTTTTGTTTCTTTAACTTCATAATGAATTTCACAAATCAAACATTTGCAGTTTAGAATAAGAGAGGCCTGCACTGCAGCGGTGCTGATGACAAACACACACAGCAGAGGAATACTCACTGACTGTAAAAAACAGGGCCATTACGGCAACCAACAGTTTGTGTAACTTTGATGGCTGCACATCTATCAGGGGACCAGTATCCGGAATATATGAAGAACTAAAACAGATAATGAAAAACCCAAAGAGATTATCCAATCAATAAATGGGCAGACGAATTCAACAGAGAACTGTTAATAGAAGAAATGCGCAGTGGCCAATAAAAATGTGGGGGAATATTCACAGAAGGAGAAATGCAAGCTGAAATTGATTTGAGACTCCAACACACCCCTGCCGGAATGGCTACCATACCACAAATGAGAAAGAAAAGGACAGAACAACAGCTGCCAGTGAAGGTGGGGACAGGGACGCAGCCTGCACACACGCTGCTGGGGTGTAACCCGGGGCAGCCGGCATGGTCTCATGGCAGAGCTTCCTCAGGAACAAATGACAACAGAGAACAGACTGACCAAATGGCTCCTTCAGACCAACCCTAAGGACTCTAAGCCAGCAGATTCCAGAGATACCTGCCCACCCGTGCTGACCATGCCGCTGTCACTAAGATACAGAAGCAGCTTAGTTGTCCTTCAGCACATGAGCAAATAAAGCGATGTGTCACGTGTACACAGTGGAGCATTAATCAGCAATGAAGGAGAGTGGGGGTATAAAGGAGTCTCTTTTGGAATGGAAAAGGGTCTTCTAGGAAGGGAAGAAAAGGGAATGGAAAAGGGGCTGGTAGCCAGTATGTGGGCTGCATGTAACCCTGTGTGGCTTACATTATTTTATAGACCGATTTTAAAGACATTATAAAGTATCTGCTATATTCAGGCTAGACTGCCAGTATGCAGCCAAACAGTGAAACACTAAGTAAGAAAAGAAAATTTGTGTGGAGAAAGCCGAGATGTGATTTATCATTTTTCATGAATTTCACTTGAAAAAATACAGAAGTCGGAGACATGACCTAACAGACATGAAGCTTCTGTCTGGCAGTAGATGTGCACAGTTAGCCAGCGCAGAGGTGGCTGCCACAGCCCAGAAAGATCCACCGCATCCTTCTGCTTTGTCTTCTGTGGGGTCAAGTCTTCAGCTTCGTGTTCCAAAATGGCTACTTGGGTTTCACCTCCCCTGTGTGATTCCACTTAGAAAAACTTATAGCAGGGAAAGAGCTACAGATTTGTTTTAAAGTCATACTTTAAGGTTAGTCTATCATGGGTGACTATTGTGATCAAAATTCAGCAACATGGCTACATGGACTGCTGGGAAATGCTGACCTCACTCCAGGTGGCCATTTATTTAGTATGAAAGAAACCTTTTATTTTGTTGAGGAAAATGTATAATATATACCAAGAGGTCAGCTAGTGGTCTTTGCCACCATCAGCAAACAGGGGAAGAAATGAAAAAAGAAATTCATTTCAATGGGATTGTTCACAGATGAATTTTGAGGAGGTCTGTACCAGTTTTATAGTACTCCATAAATTTATTTGTAGTTTATTACAAACGATTTCTTTAAATGTAAATCTTGAAAGAAATTGGTCTGAAGATTTGCACAGGACAAAAATATGGCCTTATGACAGAAATTGTAAAAATAGAAGTGATATAATGTTCCTGCTTTGCTAATGTAGAAGAATCGCATTGGGGTGGGCAGTGTTGATGAGCTAAGAGCTTTGTCTGTTTCCCTGGACTATGTGATGTGCCTGGGTGACGGACTCATCAAGAAGACACTGCGCGGCAGTCTGCTTTTTGGTTTTCTCTTTATTTTAGTTTTAACAACTAATTCATTTGAGTCTGGGAAGTAATAATTTCCATTATAATCATTTGGATCTCAGTTTGGTGTAATACACAGTATGGTTGAAAATGAAGGTAATATTTAAACTCCACTGTCCAGTGATCAGCAATGAACTATGCCTGTATGCTCATAACACTCTATAAAACTACATTAGGGTTTCCAATCATATTCCGTAAAGAAAACGAAATTCCCCCAAATCATATTTCTCCCCTTTTGTCCTTTTATAATTGTATTATAAATTTCCTTCAGCTGTCTTGTTTAAGGAGTAGTGTCATCTAGTTTAAAACATGTCACCCTTTGTAGACAAATTGTTGCAGTAAAGTTGAATCTCTGAGCACATTTTAAGGTTCATTTTAGATGAAGTATTTGCTACTTTTAGTGCAGTGTTGTTCTTCCTTTTCCACACTATAGGACAGGCCTAGATCATGTGTGAACAGCAAAGATCAGAATCCAGGGTGTGATCTTGGCTCATAAGCAGTTTGTATTTGTCTGCATGCTCACGGCCTTTCTGAGAAACAGGTGACTCCATCACACTTTGAATTGACTCGTAGGACAGCAGTCAGCAGAAATGGTTTTCCTTATGTTCCCTCCTGCCTCTTGCCTTTCCCCTGAGTCATGTCTGTTATTCTCTGGGGGCACTCCACTGAGTTCAGCACCTGGCCCTTATGTAAGATAAAGAGTTAACACAAGCCTGTATCTTCAAAACACCTTACAATTAAGATGACAGAGGCTCTATGGCTCTTACCAAGAAGCAGGCATTGATTTAAAACTTTGAGGTTAGCTGTAAGCCTGCTGAGAGAATCTTCATGGGTAATGCTTGGAGGTCAATTCACATCACTGCTTAAACCGTTCTCTAAGTCTGGGATTAGGCCCTATATTTTATAAAGGAAATAGATAGTCTTCCTACGTAGAAACATCAAAATCTGCATAGTCTTGCATCCAAGGTGTGCAATCTCCTATGCTCCCTAGTTGAGGTTTTAAAGTAGGCCACAAGTTCATTTGAAAGAGATTGACTATTTTAAAAATTAGGCTTAACACTTCCAAAACATGGACTTGGGCCCGAGAGAGTGTCATCCATGGCTATTCCATAATCCAAGTAAACTGAAGCCTGATTTTACTTTATAAGTCCAATAGGATCTTATTTTTATGTTTTATAAGCCCATGTTAGCTATATATAATAATGCTTTTTCAGTGAAATTCCTGAGCCTTGGAAGGGGTGATGCAAATGCCCCATGTAAAGCTGAGCATTCAATAGCCCTGTCTTCTCATCAGCTTATTGTACTTGAAAATGCTCCTGAAAAGCACAGGAGCAGGAGTCCCACCATCTTGCATGCTAGGAACAAGAGAAAGTAGGAGTACCTGTGGATATCTGCAGGTCTCTCTCCTCAATTATTCCATTTCCATCCATACTTAACAAATGTCATTACACAGTTTCTTGGGGTCAGTGTGTCTAAATGTGGCAAAGCTTTGTTTCCAAGAGGGCTTGTATAGGCTGCAGAAAGTGTGGCAAGCTGGATTGATTCGCTCCCTCTAATCCACCCACTGGGCTGGCTGGGATGTGCACTTGAGAATTATAATTTATCAGCACCATGGCAGAAACCTTGAGGCAAAACTGTCCCCTTGTCTTCTCTTCCCGAGCGCTCCCATTGTGTCCCCAGTGATGAGCAGCTCAGCCTATGTGGTGTCCCTTACCAGATGGCCCTCTTAATAAGTGACTTGATCTGTCCCACCCTCACATTCTTGATCCAAATGTGAAATGCCAGCAAATAAATCAGGGAATGGCACTTGGCTGAGTTCTCAGGAGATGGAGGAAAGCCCCAGGGAGAGGAAGTGAGAGACAGCGCTTCTGTGGCTGTGTCCGCTCTGTATGACGGCCAGTATATAGAAGATGAGAGAGAGAGAGAAAGAGTCTCAGAGGCAGAGAGAGAAAGAGGGAGAGGGAGAGGGAGAGAGAGAGAGAGAGAGAGAGAGAGAGAGAGAGAGAGAGAGAGAGAGAGAGAGAAACAGAGACACAGAGACAGAGACAGAGAGACAGAGAAAGAGAAACAGGGAGACAGAGACAGACAGAGAGAAAGAGACAGGCTGAGACACAGAGACAGAGACAGACAGACAGACAGACAGACAGAGACAGTGAGAATGAATGAATTCTCCATTCTACTCTGACTTCCTCTCTCCTAACATGTGAGCAGCCCCATTTGAAGCATACTGCAGGATCCATGCATGGGGTCTGTTGGCTTTAGACTCAGGGTAGACAATGCCATGCACAGATTTCAACCACCAGACTAAAAGTGCAACGGAAATGAGTCGGTAATGAGAGCAGAGCAGCCAGGTCTTTAATTGAATTAAAAGCTTGGTGACATCAATGCAGACACCTGTCCAATTACAGACAGGCCAAGGTGTTTACCGTTGCTGTACAAGCCATTCGAAGATGACAGAAATCTTTCCGCCCACAGATTAGCATAATGAAGGAGAACAGATTACAGTGGATGCTGGCCAAACACCAAGCTTGGCAGCTGGGGGGGGGGGGGGAGTGAGGGGGAGGGGAGGAGTCAGCTGAAGGATGGAAATAGAAGCACAGGCCTCCAGCTCTTCTCCAAAAATGCTACCATCTTGCTTTGGTTTCAAATTTTTGCTGGCAGAGTGTTTGCACTTGCACACCTTTAGTCAAAACGTTAGTCATAAAATCTCAATGTCAAAGGCCCCTCCCCTGCTCTCTTGTTTCCAGGTGCCTGGGCTCTTGTTAAGAGACACAGCAGTCTGTACAGATAATGTCAGCCCACGAAGGTTTTCTCCTTCGATGTCAGGCTGCCTCCAATTGTTCCTATTTCTCTTGGCCTCCTTTGAAATTTGAGGTGAGAGCAAAGGAAAGAAAGATGTTGGTGATATTAGCCCAGTGTTGAAGATACTTCTCTGTCAGTCAAAAGACACAGTGCAGGGTGCATTGACGATAAGCCAGGAGGGAAGTCTTTACTGGCTAAGTGAACCAGCTTACCGCAATGTGTGTGTGTGTGTGTGTGTGTGTGTTTGCATGAGTCCAGTGTTGATGATATGTGCAGGCCAGAGGACTTCCTCACCTGTCCTTCCTCCAATCTTAAGACAAGATCTCTAACTGTCCTGGAGTTAGCAAAGTGGGCTCAACTGGCTAGTCAGTGTGCCCCAGTATTTATCTACCTCCATCTGCCAGCTCTACGACTACTAGGTCTGCCTCCACCCCTATTTTGTTTGTGAGGTGACCTGTATGGGGTCTTTTGTCACTGAAGGAGTTTTGGGCCTTGAACTCGGGTTCTCATGCTTGTATAGCCAGCAGCCTTAGTACGAGCTGGGGAGACACTGACAGCAGCGAGAGCTCATAAAGAAACAGACTGACCTGTGCTCTGCACTCACTGACTTTGACATTGCACCTTTTCTTTACACAAGCTGTCCTGGGCAATTCTACCCAGGGCAAGCGTTTGGAGCCATGTACAGAAGGGGGTCTTAAATTCCCCCTACCTGAACGGCTTTCCTTCCCTTAATGTCCCCACCCTGTCCTTAGCTTGGGCTTTGAAGAGACCCTGGAGTAGACTTCAGACTCCCCTGTGTGGAATGTCAGGACAGCTCAATGCCAGGCAGTAATGCACTATGCATTATCGCTTAAAGTGAGAGTCGGGGCCCTGCTGGGGCTAGCCGTTCAGGCCCACACTCTGGTGCTGTGAAGCTTCATGGGACACTCACACTTTTAAAACATCGATAATGCTCACTTTATGCTTATCGAATGCTGTTTCAGTGTGCCTTCTCCCATTATCCAGAAAGACTGGCACGCTTTCTGATTTCACAGTGTTCTGTGGCCGAAAGGAAGTTTGAGAGGCCACTCGCCGGCCTAATGAGTGGGCCACTCTCAAATTGAAACCGATTTCTCAATGTTGTCTCCCACAAGGACATCTACCTCAATAGTACTTAAAGTTCACAGTGTTGCCATCTACGTTGTTGTCATAAAGAGCTAGCCCATTTCTCTGTAGACACACCTCTCTTTCTCTAGAGTTCTCGGTAACTCTGTCCTACTCTCTCTCCATTACTCAGTATTTTGTTAAATGATTATATTCCAGCAAATTTTTTGTAACGATCTCTTATGAACTTGCCTTTGCTGAAAGGCCTCTGATCCAAGTAGGATTAAACTGTCAACTTAACCAAGATTCATCTGAGAGATAGTCTGAATTGAGGAACTGCCTTGATCAGGCTGGCCTGTCGGCATGTCTATGGGGTGGGAGAGGTTGCCTTGATCATTAACCAATGTTGGACAACCAGGCCCAGCATGAGAGATATAATTCCTAGGCAGGTGGTCAAGGATTACATAAGAATTTTAGCAAAGTATAAGCTAACCTGCAAACCAGCTAGCAAGAGCATCTGTTCTGGTTCCTGCTGTACTTCTTTGGCTGTGCAGTGGGTGTGGCTAGAGGTCTCTTTGGAATAGCATGCTGTACAGAATAGCAGGTAAGCTGGCCTCCAGGTCCTGCCTGGAGTACAGCCCTTGACTTCACTCCATGACTGGCTGTGACCTGGAATGCAAGCTGAAGCACACTCTTTGGTCCCTGACTTGCTTCTGGTCCAAGTGTCTTTTCCCACAACAGAGGTGAAACCAGGACCCTTCCATGCACAGATGGAGATCTCACACATGACTCCATGGATGCAGCATGACTGCAGACACTGCTTCTGCATGAATCTGTGTGTGGCTGCCGTCATGGTAGTCATGCTAGCTTCAACGTCTCTCATATCCAAAGCCTTATAAAAATATGTTATCTTCTTGAGCACCTTTGCCAGATGTGAAGCACTGATAAATAATTTCTGACAATAGATTACCAGGATAACACTACATTTTTCTTTGGAGACAACATAATCTAAGTATTTACATTGACATTCAAAGCAAGACTTTTAGAAAGTCAGTTAAGGACCAATGAATTTAAGACAGGCTATTTATGCGTATAAGAAGGTATTTAAATCCTTTGTCAATAGCACAACTTTTTATAGGCATCAACTTTAGCCCATCAGGTTACCTCCCCATACTGGAGCAAAGTCAGTCAAGTTCTGGCCCCAGACGGGAGGCTGGCAACATGGATGCCCAGTCTGTCCTCATGACCCCGTGCTCAATGTTATTCAGACAAGAAGGGAGAAAGTACCAAACAGTTACCCTCTGTCTCTTTCTGAAGTTCCTGCTCTGTACTTAGGAATTGTTATTTAGACACTTTAGCAAGCACTTTGCATCTTGAAGATGCAATGTAATGGGCAAATCCCCCTTGGAGCTGGGAAAGAATTGCCGCTCCAGCCCTGAAAAGGGTAACGCAGTTTTAAAAAGTGTGATATGGAAGTCATGCAAACTTTCCACCAGGGATCCAAAGCTGGCAACCCCCCAAATTCAACGCTCTTCTCCTCTCCGCGTTTGCTCCCTATTCTCCACTCTGTAGCATTCTTTCTTGGTATTTATTATTTTCTCACCTGCTTGAAACAGGAAACGTGAGCACTTTGATAAATGGCCTGAAGAGTGATCTAGTTTCTCTCTACAGTCTGCTAAGGCCTCCAAACTTTTGTAGGAAATGTAATAGAGTTTGGTAGGTGTCTTTGCTGTAGAGAGTATTTTACTGAGAGGTTAAGATGACCATTCTTCAAATTTTTCTTTAATTAAATAGACCTCCTGGCTGGGTGTGGTGGTGGCGCACACCTTTAATCCCAGCACTCAGGAGACAGAGGCAGGCAGATTGCTGTGAGTTTGAGGCCAGCCTAGTCTACAAAGTCCAGGACAGTCAAGGCTACATAGAGAGACCCTGTCTCAAAGAACCAAAAAATGAAAAAAAGAAAAGAAGAAAAAGAAAAAAGGAAAGAAAGGAAGAAATAGACCTCCTGTAACCCCGGAATAGAGCATTCATCTTACAAGTTCTCACATCTGTACACCTTAAGACTTTAACGAAACTTCACTGCTGTGGGATGAGACCCTTAAGTAAAGAGGAGGCTTTGAGGAGGAACCTCACAGCACATGCATGCTCTGCTTACCCTTAATTGTCAGCTTGGCTCAGCTTAGACCCATCTGAGAACAGCCTTGAGGGAGGAATTGCTTGAATCAGTTTGGCCCGTGGGCATGTCTTGGTTGCTAGTTGATGTAGGAGGATCCAGCCCACTATGGGCAGCACCATTCCCTAGGCATGGGGGCAGGAGGGCCTGGTATGTACAAGAAAGCTAGTTAATCATAAGTCTGAATGAGCCAGTATGCAGCTTGCTCTCTTCCATGCTTTCTGTTTTCCGTTCCTTTCCTGACCTCTGTGAATGATGAACTGTGACCTGCAAGTTAAAATAAATCACCCTCTCTGCTCTCTGCTCCCCGACAAGCTTTTGGTCGTAGTGCTTGTCACAGCACCAGGATCAAATTAGAACAATGTGTATGCGGAGACTTGTTTAGTAGAAACGAACTAGTCCTAGCAAAAACACCGAAGCTCATGTGATCCTCCCTGACTGTGTGAACCTTTCCTGAGAAGCGACCAGAATGGCTGAAGTTCCACTGTGGGACTTAGTTATGATCCAAGGAGAAATACTGCCTCAGGTATGGAGACTGTGTAAGAACAGGCATCTGTGACTCTTCGTGATGACCACGCCTTAATTCCTAACAGACATCTCTATAAAGCGTTTTATATCAGCCACCAGGATGCAACGTTATGTCTTTACAGTGTCAATATCCCTATGCCTCCACTAATGATGCCCACCTGTGAGAGACTGCTTTTGTCAAGTGATTCCTATGATGCACACATGAGCATTATTTCTCAGTGTTCCTTGCTTGTATTGGCAATAAAAGTTTAGTTCTCTGGGACCTATCTTGCTTCCTGTTGGTTTGGTGTTACACTAATTCCACAATGTAATGTCTCCCCTTCAGAGTCTCACAGTAGAGGGGCAATTCCCAGCAGGAAACGTGAGTCCAAAGTGCTGTAGAGCTAAAACTGCCAGGAAGTATGTACAGTGATGCTGTCATTTTGAGACTAGACTTTGCATATCACAATAGATGTACTAAGACATGGGAAAGTGGGAGCTAGGGGCACAGAGAGATGGCTCAGTGGGTAAAGAGCTCACCGCACAAGCACGGGAACCTAAGTTCAGATCTTCAGCATGCAGGTAGATATCTTCAGCATGCAGGTAGCAGTCTCCCTGCATTTGATCCCAGTGGTCAGGAGGTAGGAGAGGGATCCTGAAGGCCAAGCTGGTTAACTAGACTAGCAGAGTCAGTGAGATACATGTTCAAGTAAGAGACCCTGCCTCAGTAGGTCAGGTGAAAAACGATAGTATGAAATGCCTGACAGCTTCCCCATACACTCACAAGCATATAAGTTGCACCCATGCACACACATGTAAACATACATAGATTATCATGTACACAGCCCATAAATACACAAGAAGGTGGGGCTGGAGCCATGGTTCAGGGGTTAAGACCATGAATCGCTCTTGCAGAGGAGCCTAGTTCAATTTCCAGCACGCATGTTTGGTGGCTCCCAACAGCCTAAACTTCCGTCCTCAGAGGATCCAATGCCTTCTTCTGGTCTCTGTAGGCACTTGCACATGTGTGAACATACCCCCACACGGAAACAGAAGAATAGACATACCTGAAACTTAAATTTAAAACATAGGGAACTAAAGAATTGGCGGCATAGACCTGTGATCTAGCAGTTGGCTAGATCTGTCCCGAGGCCCATTCCAAGCATCACAAAGAGAAAGGAATGGGCAACCGGGATTGAAGCAGATTAAGTGGGATGCTCCTATGGGATGCCAGGTGAGGGTGCTCACCCTGCATGTGTGAATCCAGGGCCAGAACCCTGGGGCCATGCAAAGTCTGCAGAGATCTTGGGAGGCTCCCTGCATGATGAGGCTTGATGGATGAGCAAGGTCCAGAAAAGGAAAGAGACTTGAGCCAGTCGGGGCAAAGCAGCAGGACCCTTAAAGGGCTCGTGGAGGATTCAGAGTGAAGTGAAGAAAGGATCAAGCTGTCTGAAAATAAACAGCTCAGGGCACTCCAGTAGCACCGGGGCCAAAGAGGAAGCCATGCCCAGTAAGCACAGGGAATGACTGGGGCCGGCTTACTTGGTTTGGGGTTGGAGAGACAGTGACTTATCTTCGAAAGAGTAAAGCCATTCAGAGGCAGTAGAGGCAGGAGCTTGGTTGCAGCCATAGCAGGAGTTCAACTAAGATTATTCTACCCTAGCATTCTCTGTGCACAAAGCTAGGTTAGGCGTGCTACATGCCTGAACTGCTAAATCGTGTTTGAAAACTTTTAAGATGGCTTCTTCACTTCCCACCGCATAGAGCACTCCTGGGGCCTCTCCTTTGTGACACACAGGTCTGACGAGGCCCATGCAGTTCAGCAGACCTTGTGCCCAGGCATCCCAGCATGAGCAGCTCATGGCTCTTTGCTATATAATAAAGATGAGTGTGTGATTGTGTTAGCGTGGGTGGAATGAGAGGCAACGCCTTGAAACCATGGAGCTCGGATAAGGGTCATAGGTCCTGGAATATGTAAGAAGAAATGGCAGTCCAGTGGCAGGATTGAGATAAAGTAGAAGTTGTACCACAAAGTAGTCTCAAAGTTAGGAAGACCTCAGCGTGTGTGTGTGTGTGTGTGTGTGTGTGTGTGTGTGAGAGAGAGAGAGAGAGAGAGAGAGAGAGAGAGAGAGAGAGATCATTGACTTGTTGCACTTTGGTACCAAGTGGTTGGGTATTTTCTAACAGATGCACTGCAGGGAGATATCTGTGTGATGACCAAGAGCATCATGAGCAAGGATGCGATGCAAAAGCAAACCTCGACTTACCTTCTCACCTCGTTCCCTCTAGTCATTCTTTCCAGCCATTCACTTCTCTGCTGGGGAGGACAAATACAGATGTGTGTCTATTGAAATTTGTGCTAGAGTTGGGCTGGAGAGATACCTCAACCTTGTCACATGTTTGCCATCCCAGTCCTGGGGAAGCAGACACCGGAGGAGTTTTGAGGCTCATTGAGCAGGCAGCCTAACCTAACTGGCAAGTTCCAGGAAAATGAGAAGGTTTTTCTCAAACATCAAGGAGAAAACAGGGGAAAGACACCCAACACACACACACACCCAACACACACACACACACATACACACACAAACATACACACACACAAACACATGCAAACATACACAAACACACACACACACATATAAACACACACATATACACACACACAGAGAAACACACGTGCACGTGCATGCATACACATACACAAATATATACATGCAAATAATAAAATCTTTAAAGGGAAAAATCTCTCACCAGTATTGCTACCTTGAGGCAGCAATATATGCTCTGGGTTAATCAATGAAGGATATCAAAAACTGAGCTATCTTTTTTGTAAGAATGATAACAATCTACCATCCAGATCAAAGATTGCTCTAAGATGTTCAGTAGGAGGAAGACAGAGAAAATTATATCTCTGATACTTTTTTAATCCTTAGGACTCACCGAGTGAAGACTTTTCTTTGGATATATCAGTAGAGAAAAGGTGTTTTCGTGTCTTGGGTGTCTTTAGTTGCTGAACAAACCTTACATATCTCTAGCAAAGCCAGGTTAATTCACTACCTCCCCATGCAATGCTGCCATTTGAGACAGGTGTCTTAATTAAATAAACTAATAATTTTGCAAGTAGAAGTAGAAAAGCATAATTATCCAATTTGCTAATTGTTCTGCTGTGTGAATTTGCATACCTTTCGCCTGCCACACAAACAGTTTGTCTCGGTGTATCCTACCACTGAAATAGTCTGAAGTACACCAAGAAACTGCACACGGGCCTCTTGGTTGCATGTTGCTAAAAAATACCAGGTTCAAGCAAATTGAATCATTTTTGTTTCTGTGGGCGGTCCAGGCCCTGTAGTGAAACATTATGCAGGTATGGGGTGCTCGGTGTCATGAGCATCAAACACTACTTGAGTGCTGCCATGACAATGAGTAGGTGTCATCCTTTTGTTCATGAGTTACTCTCTTCTACACTCAGCAGGTAAGTGAGAAACACATGAAAGCCATGCATTGTGGCAGTCTCGCTCTCCCTCTCCCTCTCCGTCTCTGTGACTTTTTCTCTTTCTCTGTGTCTCTCCCTCTCTCTCTCTCACACACACACACACCAGCAAACATACAAACCTTTCGTGTCCCCCTTTTCTCCTAGGCATATTGACAGGACTGCGTCCTTTCCACAGCTATGCAATAACCCTGACTGCTTGTTCTCTTGCGGGCTGCACCGAGAGCTCACATGGATTGAGCATCTCCACTCCACAAGAAGGTAAAGTAATTTCAAAGGTCTTGACTTCCACATTTCAGTCATGAATAATAAAATAGGAGAAGAGCTAAATGCTGCGAGGCCATTTGCTGGAAAACCCCGACCTAATTTGATGACAAAGTGCATTGCCAGGCCATAATTGCTCCCATTTTTTTGGGGGGGTGCGAAAATGAATCAAACTCCATAGCCTTTAATGACATGCATCTTTAATAGCTGTAATGCAGATTAATGGGCTTTTTAATTGCTGTTACATTGTTCATGCAAGAGCCTTGTCATTAATATGAAGCATCTGAAAGATTAATGAAAGCTTCCTCATTTTACTATGGCTCAGAAGTAAATCTAGAGACAGTCTGACTAAAAAGAATTGATTGTATGGCACAGTATGAAATTGGGAATCAAATGGTTGATTTCCATGGTCTTTCTTACTTGCTAAACACCAGCGTGGACAACAATGACTTCAGGAGGACAGAACCTCCAGGCGCCCGTTGAGGCACAATTAGTCACTGCTTTCTCGTCTCACTTGAGTTTCACTTCTGCTGTTCTTGGGATGTGCAAACTGTTGGTCTAAATTAATGTTTCAGAAAACATACGTTAGGTTGGCAGTGAGGAAGAGAAAAGGTTTCAGGACTCCAGAAGTAAAAGCTTTGCGCGAGCATCCAAACACATTTCTTCAAGAAATGCCAGCTCTCAGAAAGAAACAGAGCTGTGGCTTCCACTTTCTGTCTCCTATGCATTGCCCAGTACAGAATTCATAAGATTTGAAAGCTTGGTCTTTGTGGCATGTTAGCCTGCAATCTCAGTCTCTTCCCCTGCCCCCTCTCGCCCCTTCTCTCTCTCTCTCTCTCTCTCTCTCTCTCTCTGTCTCTCTCTCTCTGTCTCTCTCTCTCTCTCTCTCTCTCTCTCTCTCTCTCTCTCTCTCCTCTGTCTCTACCTCTCTCTGTCTCTCTGTCTGTCTCTCTGTCTCTGTCTGTTTCTGTCTGTCTCTGCCTCTCTCTCTGTCTCTCTTTATCTCTGTCTCTCTGTCTCTTGTCTCTCCCTCTGTCTCTCTTTGTCTCTGTCTCTCTGTCTCTTGTCTCTCCCTCTGTCTCTCTTTGTCTCTGTCTCTCTGTGTCTGTCTCTGTCTCTGTCTCTCTCTGTCTCTGTCTCTCTGTCTCTCTCTGTCCTCTCTGTCTCTCTGTCTTTGTCTCTGTCTCTGTCTCTGTCTCTCTGTCTCTCTCTCTGTCTCTGTCTCTCTCTCTCTGTCTCTGTCTCTCTCTCTGTCTCTCTCTCTGTGTCTCTCTGTCTCTGTCTCTCTCTCTCTGTCTCTCCTCTGCTTCCCTAAAACCTCTTTGCCTGTTGCATCTCTTTGCAAACACTGTTTGCACGGGAGATATGCTAAAGAGTGACAGAGAAAGAGGCCGGCAGAAGCCAATATGAGGGCATGAGGAGATACAGGATTTTCTAAAACTCGTCTTGAGACCCTGTACTCTGTTCATGACTGCTGTAGACCAGCATCCACACCCTCCCCTGTCAATCATCACCCCCTTTTCAACAGTACCCCAATCTGATCTGCTGACACGTCACTGTTTCTCTCAGTGAGACTCTGTGTCTTCTGCGTACACCTCATCATTTCTAGTCCTTTCTGCAAGCCTTCATCTGGGAACTTCCTCTCTACACACTTGACTTTGCCTGACACCCCTCACACCTATTTCACAACTATTTTACCAAGGGACTGTCTGTTCATTCCTTGCTATTATGTGTGAAATTCCCAAATTTCTTTTCTAAGAAACCATGTCTAATATACAGAATGGTATTTCTGTTTCTGGATAGTTTGTTTGTTTTGTTTTTAACTTTCTGTGATCTCATTTCATTGGCTAGTGTATAAACAAATCTTTTTCAACAATTACACTATAGTTTCAATATACAATTGATTTAACTGTCCATTTCCTGGCCATTCCTGTAATTGGAGCATTTTTTTAAACCCCTTGGTTAGGAACTGCTCACCAGTGTTGCCCAGTTTGAATCCCATGCTTTGCCCAGTGGGGCACATTGTTTGAACAGCTTTAGCTGGCTCAGCTTTACCCACAAGGACATGAGGGGTTAACAGTACTTTTGATGAAGTAACACAAATGTCAGTCAAGTGAACTAGAGTAGGGACTCCCCATCCATCACAGATGCAAATTCTCCCAAATTTAAGACAGTTATTTAGCACCGTTCCTAAAGCAATTACTGACAAGCTGCCCGTGAGTCAAGAAAACTTCCGTACCCGGGACTACAGCTTTAGCCCATGATTTATTGGTTTGGGTCTGAAAAGTTTTACTTAGAAAAGCAAACTAACGTTAGGCTCTACTTTATTTTCCGGCAGCACCCCAAGAGGTTCAGACACCCGTTGCCTTGTCCCTTCCAAATTCCTTGTCACTGTCCTGGCGTCCTCCTAGGCAAGCAAATGGGATTATTACACAGTACTCCTTATACGTGGATGAGAGACTGGTCTACACAGGCAAGGAACGGAACTACACAGTCACAGGTGGGCCTCTTCCATCACCGTCAGATAACAGATTCATATATGTGTTTTCTCAAAGAGCACTGTGTGTATTTATCTGAATCAGGTGAGTGATTTTAAGAGACCCCAGGACCATCCCAGCCCAGACCTTTATGTATTCTACACACCATGTGTTTGAATCTGAGTGTCAGGATGGCTCCATGCACATGGACTCTGTGAACTGACTGAATTGGTGACATCTTTAAGCCACTCCATGGTCACATGGCTAGCTAGTTGAAATCTGCCTGCATGACAAGTAATTTGAAGATGCAGAAGGGTGGCTCAGATGGCACAAATTCTAAACTGTTTGGAACAAAAGCAATATAATATAGGCCCAGATCATATGACTCCTAAGCAAAGTGAAATTGTTAAATGCTTTCTAAATTTTGGAGGCTAACAAGGACCATGTCACCTCCTGTCTGCTTGTGAAATTGATGTGCTTCCTATATGCCCAGACTAGTTATGTGTTTACATTGCTGCACGTGCTGTGTCAGAATTCCAGGGAGATGGGATTATCAGTCAGATGATGGTTGCTTTGAAAACTGGGGCCGAGAGGTACTAAGTTGTTTTCTGTTTTTTGTTTTTCTTTTTGTTTTTTGTTTTTGTGAAAGGTTATAACAAGTTACAGTCAAAGTTAGGATTAATTATTCAAGGGTTCACCCACTCACATGAAGCCAGGTACTAAGAGAGCAAAGGGAGCCAGTGCACCCCTCCTCCTTCCCTGGCATTCCCAGCTGTCTGGGCACGTTTGGATACCAGCACAATGCATTGCTGAGCAGCTGCCTTCCTCTTTATATTGGTGTCTTCTCTTTATTCCTGAGAAGATAAAGTGGATAAGCACTGTGACTTTTACATTCCACAAGGAAGATGTTGTCCCCACTTTACACGTAAGGAAGTAGGTGTATGGAAGGATCAAGGTCGCACAGCCTGTGAGTGGGAGACATGGGTACTGACTGAAGTAGGCTAGGAGAAGAGTGCGGGCTCTTGCCACATCTTCTCTGAGTTGTCAGTTCTGAGTCTATGGCAGAGCATAGTGGTTAATCTTCACTGTCAGCTTGCCTGGATTCGGTCACCTAGGCAACTAGGTGTATCTGTGAAGGCCTTGTGGAGAGACTTCACTGAGAAAGGAGAACCAAGCCCAAATGTAGCTAGGAGGTGTTCTCCATAGGCCAACACACTGGACTTGATAAAAGCCAAAGAGGAAAAAGCCAGATGAGCACCTTCCTCTGTGTTTCCTGATGTCTGCAAGCTGCCTAACACCTGGGCTTCCATGCCTGGCCCACAGCGATGACCTGTCCACCCTGCCTCTGTTCCATCCATGCAGTGATAGTCTGTTCACCTCCTGCTTCCATGCTGGGCCCACGGATGGACTGTCCAACCTGCTTCCACTTCATCCCTGCAATGATAACCTGTCCACTTCCATTTCTTCCCTACAGAGATGACCTGTCCACTTCTCTCCATGAGCCAAGATAAAAACCCTTGCTTCCTGGCTTAGTTAAGGTTTCTATTTCTGTGAAGAGACACCATGACCATGGCAACTCTTACAAAGAAAAACGTTAGCTGGGGCTGGCTCACAGTTCAGAGGTTTAGTCCATTATCATCATGGCAGGAAGTGTGGTGGGAAGTGTGGCGGGAAGTGTGACAGGAAGTGTGGCGGCGATGGCGCTGGAGAAGGAACTGAGAGTTCTACATCTGAATTCAGAGGAAAAGAAAGTGACACACTGACCAGACTTGAGCATCTGAGACCTCACAGCCCACCCTTGGTGACACACTTCTTCCAACAAGGTCACACCCACTCCAACTAGGCTACACTTCCTGGTAGTGCCACTCCGTATAGGCATATGGGGACCATTTTTATTCACACTACCATACTACCTTACAATGATTCTACCAGGGATTTTGGCAGAGCAATGAGAAAAGAAAGTAACACAGTGAGAATAATTACACTCCTTAATGTTTTGAAGGAAGTAGACTGCATAAAACATGTAACGCATTGTCTCTCCTTGATAGAGCAATGTTTTAGTTTTACTAGCCAGGTCTATGCTATCTTCCCTCACGATGCTCAGTCAGGGGAGTTGGGACTCAAGGCCAGTCTTTCACAAGGCAAGTTTGAGGCCACCCTGGGCTATATACAAAAAAATTAAAAGGCATAATTATTATTTCCTTTAAGATACAGAATTCATATTACACTTAAGTAATAGGATAATCATAAAATTGACTTGATGATGGGGCTGGAGAGATGGCTCATCATTTAAAAGCACTTACTGCTCTTGCAGAGGACCTGGTTCCGTTCTCAGCACCCACATGTTCCTCATAACCATCTATAAGTCAAATTCCAGGGGTGTCCTTTGCTACTTCCCCAGGCACCAGGCACATACATACATACATACATACATACATACATACATACATATATACATACATATATACATACATACATACATACATATATACATACATACATACATACATACATATATACATATATACATACATACATAGATACATACATATATACATACATACATACATATATACATACATACATATATACATACATATATACATACATACATATATGCATACATACATAGATACATACATACATATATACATACATATATACATACATGCATGCATGCATACATATATACATACATAGATACATACATAGATACATACATATATACATATATACATACATAATACATACATACACATACTATATACATACAGATATACATTACATACATCATATAATACATACATATAGATACAACATATACATACATAAAGATACAGACATAGAAACATACATACGAGAACATACATAGATAATACATAGACATACACATACATACAGACATGCATACTACATATATACATACATACATAGATACATACATACATACAATAGACATACATATAGACATACAATACATAATACATACATAGACTACATACAGAATATACATACATATAGACATACAGCATGCTACATGCATACAGGCATACATGCATACATACAAGAGACATACATACCATACATACTATATACATACAACATAGATCAGACATGATACAGACATACATACAGACATATATACATACACATACATACATACATACATATCTACATACAAATCATACATACATATACATACATACATATACATACATACATATATACATGCATACATACATACATATATACATACATGCATGCATGCATACATATATACATACATAGATACATACATAGATACATACATATATACATATATACATACATATATACATACATACATACATACATATATACATACATATATACATACATACATACATACATACATATATACATACATACATATATACATACATATATACATACATACATGCATACATACATACATATATACATACATACATACATACATACATATATACATACATACATACATACATATATACATACATATATACATACATACATACATACATATATACATACATACATACATACTCATATATACATACAGGCAAACACTCACACGCATAAAATAATCATAAATCTTTAAAAAAGATCAAACTGATGATATTCTTTCAATTAGCATATATAGACCACAGGAAATGTTTAATAAATGATAGTAAAATGCAGCAGAGAATTTTATACACTTAGTAATGGGTGGAGTACTTTTTCAGGAGCAAAAAAATATTGTTGTTCATTAAAGGAAACCTAACTTCCTGTCCCAAAGTGTCATCCCCTGTAAGACCCCTTCTTGTGATTTCTGAGAAACCAAATGCCTTTATAGGCCCTCGGTGATTTTTTTGTTTTGTTTTGTTTTTAATTTTTTATAAGTTTTTTTCTCATTATTTTGGATGATTACAAGGGGATATGAGCATGTCCAAAACATGCTGCAGACTCGGTAATAACTCAGCAGCGTTAGAGGAACGAGTGAGTAGTGACCCGACTCCTGGGAAGAAATTCATTTGATAAGTGCTTGCCTAGTGAGCGATGGTTCTGCTTCAATCGTCAGCACCACCTCAGCCAGGGGGCCTGGTGTATGCCTGGGATTCCTTCCCCAGGGCATAGAAGAGGGAGGGTAAGAAGTTCAAGGTCATCTGAAGCTGAGTTTGGGACTAGCCTAGATTACAAGTGATCTTGTTCCAGATAAAAAATGAGGAGGAGGAAGTACCAAGGTGGAACTAACAGAGGGTAGAGGGCTAGAAAATAGGGACAGTAAAGGAAGGAAGGGTTGCTGCCGGGTCTGAAGCATCTAAGATCTAAGATGCACAACACAAGCTCAATTGGTCCACACAAGAGTGGCCCAGCTGATGGCACATGCGACACCATAGGCTGAGAATATTTTGCTGACATGCAACGTTACCATCAGGTGACATTTTGCAAAGCCAGAAGAAAAGCCCTGTGAAGAAGGAAGGACTGAAAAGCCCAAATCAGTTCCTAGTGCCACCTGCAAAATCATGCTGCCTCTGTAAATCCTGGGATGAAGTAGCCAGCACAGAAGTATGGTTGGCTGAACCTGCAGTAGAAGGTGTCAGAAATGCTACCACAGTGGCCCTGTATAACAGGAGCCCTGTGGGGCCCCCATGCCCTCATTTCATGTGTTCACAGCTACCTTCCCAGGAACTAGTTCCTCAGTGGTTGCAGTCCATGTGAGATGTCAGTATTGCTCACTATGGGGAGGAGCCATGTCTGAGATGTCAGTATTGCTCACTATGGGGAGGAGCCATGTCTGAGATGTCAGTATTACTCACTATGGGGAGGAGCCATGTCTGAGATGTCAGTATTGCTCACTATGGGGAGGAGTCATGTCTGAGATGTCAGTATTGCTCACTATGGGGAGGAGCCGTGTCTGAGATGTCAGTATTGCTCACTATGAGGAAGAGTCATGCCTTGAAGCTGAATAACAGGTTGGAAGATGGATCTGATTCTTCTAATATTTTTTAACATTTATTTTTTCATTCGTTCTTTGACAGCTTCATATAGCTCTTGAACATGTTCGCTCCTCTTCCACTTCTCTCTCCTGGCTCATCCCTTCTTTCCTACCAACCCAAATTTGTGAGTCACCCTCTGTCTGCTTTATAAACCTCCAAAAGCAATCTTTGCTGCCCAACTAGTCTTGAATGTGGGTGCTGCCTCTGAGATGTGGTCGACATACCAGAGGCCACAATCTTGAAGAAAAACATCTCTTTTTTCCCCAGAATGCTCAGCTCTCTTTCCACGCTACGATTTGTCTGGCTTGAGCTTGTGCATGCTTTTGGAATCTCTATAAGTTCATATATACAGCACTCCTACTGTGTCCAGAAATACTGTTTCCTTGTAGCCATCAGCCACCTGTCTTCCAGAAATGATCCCCGGGCCTTGGGAGGAGAGGTAGGTTATATATGCTCCTGTTAGGGCTGAGTGTTATGTGCTTTCTTTCTTTCTGTCCCTTGGCCAACTGTAGGCCCAGTGATTCACACCATCTGCTATAGAGAGAAACTTCTCAGGTGCAATAAGAGAGAAGTGCTGATCTAGAGGAATAATGATAGGTCACTAGAAGTTGGTTTACTGTAGCATCTCAATGGTGAAAGGGTTCGCTATGGCCTGTGACCTGTCTAGCCACAGATTCTTCACCTGAAAATGCTCTCAGGGATGGATTTTTATCTTATAGAGTGGTACAATTTGGCTGCATCCAAAAAACATATACACCTCATTGTCAACAGTAGACACTACTGTAGGATAAAAGAATAAAGTCCAAGAAAATGGAACCAAGAAGCAAACAGGAGCCACTATACCAATATCTGACAAAATTGACTCCAACCAAAGAAAAAAGGAAAAGAAGAAATAAAAATCAGAAGAGATGAGGAGGAGCACTTCATATGCCTCTAATCTTAGAGTTAGCAAAACTGACGCAAAGCTGGACCAAGAAAGTCAGTAATTGAATCAACCAAATTAAATGTGGATCTGCATGGTTCCAAAGTCCACGATTTTCCTGTCTCTACCTCACTGTTTGTGTTGAACGTAGTTTGTTTCTACTTCTAGATCTAACATGGAGATAAGAGCTTGATAAGTGACCCCAGGGCCCCTGATGCATAGTAAATACCACAGCCTGGAAGGGCTCCTCACAGAATACAGGGCTAAATCCAAGGTCAGGGTGTGAGCAGATTGACTTCTCCTCAGATGTTTCTGCTTGTCATGAAGACGACAGCCTTCTCAATGTGTCCTCACAGGGCCTTTCCCTGCTTGGTGTCTCCTCCTCTTCCTGTATGGCCAGCAATAACTTAGGTGGGTCTGCAAGTCTATGACATCACTTAATAAAAATCCCTGTATCCAAATACAGTCATGTTGGAGGTTATGCTTTGTTCTGGACTTATATAATTTTGGATCCTTGCACATCATCACATGCTTATTTTTTTTTTTCTATAAACACTACAGAGTATGTTTTGAAAACTGTTTTGGATGTAGTTATTTCGTTTTCTATGCATAAGTATTTTTCCTGCATTTATGTATGTATACCAGGTACATGCCTGGTGCATGAAACAGAAAGAAGAGGGTATTGGATCCTCTGGACCTGGGACTACAGACGGTTGCAAGCCATCATAGAGTTGATGAACCCACATCCTTTTGAAAGAGCAACAAGTGCTCTTAACCACCGAGCCAACTCTCTTGCACTCTGTTTCAGAATATCTTGATAACATACTTTATTTAAGGGTTTTATATAAACACATTTAACCATATTACCATTTGTCTTTTTAAAAGCTGTTGTGATCGATATTATAGGTAGATGTTGATGCCCTATTTTTTAAGGGAAACAGATGAATCAAAGGTCATTAACCTTTTTCTTTTTTTGACAATTTCATGCTTCTATAAATTATACTGTGCCCATCCCCACCCCAACTGCCTGAGCTGACCCCCCTCTCTCCTGGTCTTCCTACTTTCATGACTTTCCTTTGGTTTTTTTACTTTTACCAAGTAGTTGATCTACATTGCCACCTGATTTCCAGAGAATTCATTAATACTGAATAACCATTTACAAATCTTTGATATTTTTACTAAAGAAAAATATTTAATACTTATTTTCATGTGTAACTTCCCACCAACTGCAGTTCTGCAATTATTACACATTTTTACTTCGAGCATCTAATCACTCTCAGGAGCAAAAACATTAATAAGAAAGGAAGTTTTTTTGAATTTCATTAAGAACAGTGGTTTATAATGTTTTCTTGGGCATGGTCAATGGCACTTTATATTCCTTTGCTTTTTCCTGCATTGAAAACTTCCTCCATAACATGCTATCATTGCCCTGACTATTGAAAGGCCAGCAGCTCTCCCTCCCTCCTCCACTTGTCCCTGTGGCTTCCTTTAAGGTCTCTGGTGGAGCAGGCGCACTCCCATCATGCACAGGGACTGGGCCTCACTGGTAAGGGAGGTTGAGGTTGAAGCAGGACATTCCAGCCACTTAGCCTCTGGCTACTCTGAATTTTTTAATTCTTCCTCTTAAATATGAAGCATTAAAAGTCAGAAGCATTGCTGCTCCTTGGGTCAGTACAAACTATATTTAAAAATGCGCACAGTTCAAATTTTTGCCTTGCATAGGCCATAAGCTTGTAGTACACTGGGTCAGCTCTGACACTGAAAAATGAATCCAGTTAGGGAACCTCCCGAAGGCTGTTGATGTGTGCTATAATAAATAGCACACACTTTAAGTCAAACTTTTTCATTCCATATTCAAAGGTAATGGATTTTTCGTAACCATAGTAACCTTGGTGTTTTTCTGGATAAATACACGAGGTATATACATTCTAGTTTTATTTTTGAATATAAACTACCACATTATGTATTACTAATAATATGAAAAATAGGATGTAGGTTAGTGTAATGACAGCTTAAACTAGTATGCATTTTTCTTCTGCAAAAAATAAATATTTATCAAAAGTAAGGGTTCAATTAATTTTCCCCCCAGTTTTGTGGTATTCTGGTGGTGCCATTTATCTTGCCTGCAAGATATCCATTAATCTCTTATTTCTGTCCCATGACAGATTTTTTTAAGAATTTTGAGTTAAAAGCAATTGTGCTTTTAAAACTTCTGATTAAAAGCATTATCAAAAGATTGAAGAACCTATATTGGTAACACTAGCAGGGCTGCAGTGAGCCCCTTGGATGTGCGTGTAGGCCTTCTGTGACTAGGGAGGACACAGAAGCCCTCTGTGAGAGGATGCACCATCCGTGGGCTGCTTGGAGGTTAAGGCTAGACAGCATGCTGATGGATGATGACACTCTAAGCGGTAGCCAACCAGATCCTTCTCATTGTAGAGGGGCACCCTACCAGAAACAGGCAATCTTTGAGAAGCTTGAAGCACTGTTTCAGGGAGGCCCATAGGGCTTTGAAGGACAGGGGCAGCATGGTGTTGGAAGACAGGAGAATTACAACAAACTGGCCAGAAAGTTGCTGAGCAGCATGCTACCTTGGAAGCCATGAGAATGAAGCCTCAATATGTTCTGTTGTCATCTAAGTTGGTTTTAGTTGATACACCCTAAAGTGTTTTTGCTGACCATTTCTAGACTTCTAAGGGGAAACGGCAAAGAGGCGGGTTTTGGTTTTCTGTTTGTTTGTTTGTTTGTTTGTTTTAATAATTAAAGATACCTGATGTCAGTTATGACACACGTGCTTGCTTGGGCCCACGTCTTAATTATTTCTGCTGTAATAAAACATCATAAGAGCCCATGATGGTTGGGGCAGCATAGCAGTAGATAGTAGGCATGGCGGCTGGAGCAGAAAGCTGAGAGCTCACGTCCAGAATAGCAAATATCAAGAGAGCAGCTGGAAAGGCCACCCCTAGTGACATACTTCTCCAGCAAGGCCACGTCTCCTAACCCACTCTAAACAGTGACACCAACTGGGGATCAAGTGTTTAAATACACGAGCCTCTAAGGGATATTCTTAAAATTACCACCAGCCCATCAGCTAATGGGTCTGTGGCAGCTGGGTGGTTGAATATGAAGGTAGCATCTTCCCAAGGCCTAGGATTCTCTCAGTAAGGTAGATGCAGTAAGCCACGGATCAAAGTAGTGTAAAAGTCCAAGTGTCTGTGCATGCGTGCATGCGTGCATGAGAGAGACAGAGCAGGGAGGGGGAGACCGTGAAATGTTGGCGAGCTGGAGGAAGTCTCAGAGGGTAGAGGAGGAAGGAAAGCAATGTTGACTGAAACTCTGATAAAGTCAGGTAGTTAAGTATTTATATCTTTACCCTACTAAAGTACTGCACCTTTCCTTTGGTCATTTTTGTCAAGGTCAAACAGTACCTTGTATAAAAAACAAACTAGGAATGTTTGCCTTGAATGCGCCAAACACTTCAGTCTTACAATAAGAAATTTATTGAACACACAGCTGTATTCTTTGTGACACAATAAAAAATAAAAGAGAATTAGTGGTTAGGTACCTCTAGCCAAGTGTTAGAAAGAACCTCATCAACACTCTACAAACTCGAACAACATTAGCTACATTTGTGCTGTTGGTTTACATGGATTCATCACAGCAAAGTAAAATGTTTTTCTTTAGGCAGGCATTGAACATATTATGTGGCTGAGGATGACCTAACACTACCACGCCTGCTTCTACCTCCCCTGTGCTGGCATGAGTTATGGTGCCATGTGTGCTTTATACAGCTCTGGGGATCAACGCAGGGCCTCATGCAAGCATGCTAGTGCCTGAGTTGAACAGCTGCCCTGATTTTACGGTTCTGAATACAGCACTGCAGTGGTAGTCCTTGAAATATTACAGTGAGGAATCCTACTAAAAGGCTAGGGCCCTAACCCCTAAGCCTGAGTGTTAATAAGACCCAGCAAGTGTAGATGGTCACATAAGGCCATGATGGCTTCCAGAAGTCACAGGGTACCCTCTCTTATGCCATAGCTATATATATAAAGTTGAAAGAAGACTTGAGAATACATGGAAGGAAAAACAAGGCTGTGAAAATATCTGGAACCTTTACAGGTCAACTTCTAACACAACTGACTCTGCAAGCAGAGGCTCCACAGTTGTTTCTCAGGATGTAGCTAGATACCTTGGCACTTTGGATTAATGCTTCCTTTGCAAGAGTAACATTTATTGAGTGGCACAGGTTCAAAAGAATGAAGTAGCATTGTAGAATGCTTAACTGTCTCTCATGTGCAGCTGTAAACACCGGAACTAAAGGGTCAGTCTTCCAGGAGAGTGCTTCATTGTACAAGGCACTGATGTGTGGGGAAATAAAATGCATATATTTAGATTTTAAGATCCGCTCTCTTGGTAAATAAAGTTTTTCATGATACGTATCCCTTGGATTAGTGTTTTTGATATAAGTGAGTATATACCGTTTGTCTCTTTTTGCTTCTGGGTGAACTCACTCATTATGATAATTTCTAGATCAATCCATTTGTCCACAAATTTCGGGAATTCCTTGTTTTTAATAGCTGAGTAGTATTCCATAGTGTAAATGTACCACAGTTTCTTAGTCCATTCTTCTACTGAGGGACACTTAGGCTGTTTCCATGTTCTGTCTATTATGTATAAAGCAGCTATGAACATGGTTGAGCATATGTCCCTGTTGTGTGGTAGGGCATATTCCAAGGAGTGGGATAGCTGGGTCTTGAGGAAGCCCTATTCCCATTTTTCTGAGAAAGCGCCAGATAGCTTTCCAAAGTGGTTGTACTAGTTTGCATTCCCACCAGCAATGAAGGAGTGTTCCTCTCTCTCCACATCCTCGCCAACATGTGGTGTCATTTAAGTTTACTTACCAAGAAAGTGGGTCAGAGGAGAGGACATCCTATTGAGACTTTAGGCAAGAGTAGCATGGAAGAATGGGGAAATAGTAGGACCCACAGGGTCCTGGAAACCTACAAGAAGAACTTTATGACAGGCAGATCTGGGTCCTGGGGTCCTCCTCAAACTAAGGCACCAGCCAAGGAGAATATAGGCAGCAAGCTTCGAACCCCTACCAAGACCTAGCCGACGAACAGGATATTCTCCACCGTTGAGTGGAGAGTGAGATCTGACTCTCACACGAACTCTGGTGCCCCTTTTCTGACCACGTCCCCTGGGTGGGGAGACCTGGTGGCACTCAGAAGCAGGATAGCAAGTTACCAAGAAGAGACTCAATATTCTAAGAGCATATATAGGGGGAGGAGGTCTCCCTTAATTACAGACATAGGGGAGGGGAGAAGGGGAGAAGTGGGAGGGAGGGAAAAATGGGAGGAAACAGGAGAAGGGCTAACAATCTAGATGTAATATGAATAAATTAATAAAATTAATTTTTTAAAAAATCTGCTCTCTTATTCACACATGATGTGTTAACTTAAGTTTTATGTTCCTAAGGGGTATGAAAGGATTCTTGTGCAGGGAGGGACTTTAGAGATGTTGTGAAAGTGACATCAAGTTACAGGAGCAGTGGAGTTCCATGCAGAACCGGTGATGCAAGGTGACCTGTTGAGACCTTGACAAATAGAGCCTGATTATTTTAATTTGTTATTTTAACTCTTACTGTATCTTCCGGGAGAGTGTCTTAAGTCTTAAGTATACAGCTTGATGAATATTCTTGGTTGATTGTAACATGTGCAACTATTTTTCAAGTCAATCAACATCGTAGAACCCTGAGCTTTGTATAGTCAGGTCTTGTCTGCTAAGAGCATAGATTGGTTGTGGGATAAATATGAGTGGAGCTAAGTGTAGTTTGATTTTTTTTCCCCTACTGGCTAATTTTTAATGTCATGTGGAGAGTAAATCAGTCACATGGTCTTTTTTATTGTGGTCCCTATAGACCAGAACCATCTCTGACTCAGGGAGCTGCGAAAAGAGTATCAGTTCTTGAAATCTACCGACGGATTTTGTAAAATGAGTTACACGCATTTGCCCCTCCCAGATCGGATCTAATTGCAATCATTTCAGCTAGGCACTGAGAAGCTAGCGCAGCAAGTCACCAGCCTGTGCTCAGTGCAGAAGAGCTGAGCGTTCAATCATGGGGTATGTCACCATAGGCTCCCCGTGCTGGAGCCAAAGTCTAAGCTAGAGACATGCTAAACACTTGAATGTACAGAATGTAATATGTGTGTCTTTTAGTGAAACACAGATGTACATATGTGTATATAGATGAATGCATGTGACATGTTCATTTACATATATGGATATATACTCCTAAGCATGAAATGTCTGCCTAGTAATAGGATTCTAGCACTTGCTTTTTCTTACCCTTCCTTTGTTTTTTTTCTTCTTTCCTTCCTTCCTTCCTTTCTTTTTTTTTGTGCATGGTGGTGCACTTGTTAGTGTTTGTGCCTATAGAGGTCCCTATCACCTCAATTGCTGCCTGCCTTTATTTTTTTAAGTCTCTCTCTCTCTCTCTCTCTCTCTCTCTCTCTGTCTGTCTCTCTCTTCCCCCACCCCCCCCCCCCCCCGCTCTCTGATTTTTTTTAAGTATCTTCCTCCCTCCCTTCCCCCCTCCCTCCCCCCTCTGAGTTTTTGCTTCTTGTCAGGCTAGGCTAGCTGGCCAGTGAGCTTTGTTACCCTGCCATCTCTGTTTCTCCCCTCAGTGCTCTGTGGTCACAGGCACATACCACCTCCCTCCTTTACGTGGGTTCTGGAGATCCAAACTCATGTCCTCAGGCATGTGTGCCAGTCATTTTACTAATAATCCAGTCTCTCCAACCTGTTTCTTCTTCTCCTTGAGTGAGTCGTCACTTCATATTTTAAATTCTCTGCTGTTTGGAGGCTAGAAATTATATTTTGTTGTTTGGCATTTTCCATTTTAATGTACTCGGTAAAGTTGGTATAAAAGACATTTTAGAAATCTGATGGCACATAGAGATTAGTATTTACCTTCTGGTTCTCCCTAATCTTTCCTCTGATACTGAGTCATAGTGATAGCTTCCGTCATTTTCTTTTGACAGTCAGGCTATACGCTGAACGTCTAGCACTGTCTATTTCTGTCGAAATGTTAAACACACATCACTTACTCTCATTCCCACATTTTTCTTTGATTCACAAACTCTTCCAGGTCACTTTATACACATTTGCCACCTCAGTGCATTCTGCTGCATAAAGCAATCTTTGTGCCAAACACGAATTTAGGGGCATTGTGTATAATCACTATGTCATTACTCATTTCCATAATCGGTAGTATCAACCATCTCAAAAAGTTTTATAGGATTGAGTTAAAATGAATTAAATTGAAAAATTCACTGGGAATCAGTAAATTAATATTTTGAAGTAAATAAATACTGATGCATAATTCAGAAGTAATTAATATGCTAAACTTGGTAAATGGCTTTAATGAGGTAGGCTGTTCATGTAGCTTCCTAGAAATTTTCATTTAATCACCCAATAAGTAGCAAAAATTATTTTAACCACTTGTGTTAGTTGGCTAGGCTGCTGTGCAAGAGTGTGACAAACCATGTGCTTTCTGCAAGGTAATGTCACGGTCCTGCAGAGTGATGTCCAAGACCAAGGTGACTGCAGCAGCACCTGTTGCCTGAGTGTCTGCAGGGATCCTGCTGGAACCTGGCTTCTGGCTCTGGTGATTTGTTGGCAGTTGTTGGAGCTTATTGGCTTGTAGGGATGTCACTGCAACTGCTGCTTCGGTCTTAACGAACTGTCTTCCTGTTAGTTTTTCTATCTCTAAATTGCTGCTTCCAGAAGAATACCTCTCCTGGTGTATTCAGATCTACCCTAATGACCTCACACTAACTAATTACAACAGAAGGCCCTCATTTCAGGCCACCTTATGGGGCTGAAAGGCCTCAGACTTCAACATGTGCATGGAGGGGTCCCCAGCTCACCATCAGCTCTATTCTCACTAGAGTGTCTGGCTGTGTATTTGATACTATAATTAACCATATATAAACTTCCCTCAAATATTTACTTATTTGACTCAGATAAGACATCTCTTTGAAAACTCAGTTGCAAGTGCCCACACTGTGACAGCTAAAGTTGACAGTGGGGGCACTGGGGGACAGATCACTTCCATATGAAGTGGTTCGTTAATTCAGCAGTTGTCGGATGTCTTTCATAATCATTAAGGACTTGGGGGCAGATGAAAGAGTCAAAAGGCCTTGTACTCACATCAGTTCTGTCTCTATAGGAGGAGCTTGAGAGACATTGCAATTCAGAAATCACAGATAGAGTCTTAAAGTCCTCTGCTTTATGTCTACCATGCCTCTTTCTTTCCAGAATATTCTCTCCCTCACTGACTCTGTAAGACCCATGCTCCTTGCATATAGGATGTTCTTTCTCACACATAATTGACCCTTCCTAACATTCTAACTGTGCTCATCTACAACATACATGTTTCTCCTTGACTCCAAGGTCTCCAGCATCCAAAGACTTTGAGTTCTCTATAAATGATAAACAGGGAATCTCAACTTTAGATCCTTCCTGCCTTGGTCCACAGGGAGCATGGTGCACTTTTGACTTACTTCTCTCAGTCTGGAATCCAGGACCTTTTTTCTTCACCTTGAAGTGTCTCATGTCTCACAGATTCATTTTCCCATCCAACAGGACTTGCCTACTTTACACTCCTTCACTAACTTACTTACATTAAAATATTTGGTTTTCTCATTTTATTAATTTGTAATTATTTTTTGAGAATGTCACACATGGATACTGTATTTGCATCATTTCTACATCTTACTCTGAGTCCTCTGACCCTTGCCATGTCCCCTGATTCCTTCTTAACTTCATGGCCTCTTCTTTGATGTTTGTGCATGTGCACATGCGTGTATAAGCAGAACCTGATTTCATTTACTTTTGCTGTTATATGTTGTGTATTTGTGTGCTAGTGTGTATATGGGGTAAGATAACTGGTGAGCTCAACATAGGGAAGACTGAGTCTTCCTCCCATCCATCACAGCTCCTCATCTAGTGATGGGGCATTGTGGGGTTCCCTTCCCATCCCTGTTGGCATGCCAACCAGTGTCATTAGGCAGGTCTTGTTTGGGTGACCATATTGTTGAGATCTCATGGTCGCATCTTCACTGTCATTTGTAGAAGACACTATCTCATAGTAGGCACTTTAATCCTCTGGTTCTTCCAGTCTTTCTGCCCCTTTTCCATGAAGTATCCTAGGACTTAAGCACAAGGTTCTTGTTTTTCTTGAACCTAAATCTCTCCATCTTTTCTATCCTTCCTTTCCTCCCCTCCTCTGCTCACTTCAGATATGAAATTCACAGTTATTCCTGAGTGTCACCTCTCTGGTGCCCTCATGATTAGAATAAACTCAAATGAATGCTCTCAAATGCACAATGGTGTATTTCTTCCTCAAGCCCGAGATCACAATCCTAAACTGTGCTGAAGCAGCTTTGATAAGCCTGCCACCAGATAGCATTCTGCTGTTTGGTGTCCCCCAAACACTTTGCTTGGTCTTAATCTCTCTCTATTTCTATAACTTGTTTCTTCTTTTCATTTAGATCTCTGTTTCTACCATTACAGGACATTGTACATTCCTATAAACATAGCAATCTATAGTGGATTTATGGCCCAACCCTAATCTCATATGACCTCCACTTAACTTGATTATGTTTTGTAACTTGATTAAGTTGACTGACTTAACCCCTCGATTTTGATATAACTTGATTAGGCTGAGGTCATACTAAACCTCAAAGACTCTATTTCCATATACGAATACATTCACACATGTACAGAGGTTTAGGAATTGAAAATGTCCTTTAAGAAAGCAAAGACTTAGCCCAGAACACCTAAATCAGAGCCATCATTTTAACAGCCTTACCTGGGCATTTTACATTCCTGTTCTTCCTGATTCTAATCAACATGGAGACTGTATAACCCTGAATCCTCCTTGGATCCTGGGATACTCTTCTCCTGGTATCTGTGACATTTTGCCTTCCTAATTTTCTTTTTGATGATCAAGACCTGGTGTGGTCTTTTCTTTCTCTTCTTCAGCAAACACTGGTTTTTCTAAGAGTCTTTGAACACTCCATGAGAGCTCTGTACAATCCCCACTCGTGCTGATCTCAGGCTCAGATATTTTTCTTCCAACTATAACATACTTGATTATTTTAGCCCTGAGTTTCCTCTCAGCAACATTCTTTATTCTTTTGTCCAAAAAAAAGTTGGAATTTAATATTAAATCATTTCTCCTTCATCCCTCACATTCTATCTTAAAATTCAATACAACTATGATGTCCCATTTCACGTATTTTTAAAAATACACTTTCTTGGCCTCGTGTCACTCTCCCACTCCATTGTGTTTCTACAATGCTACACCACATTTTTTTCTGTTTGTTTGTTCTTGAAAACACAAGGAGTTCCCCATTCCTAGGTTCTGACTTTCCTGTTTCCTCTGACTGGAAATCTTGTTCCTTCATTCCTTCCAGGACTGAACCACTTTTTTCAGATTACAAAACCTTCTACGTATTAGTTAGGGTAGCCCTGAATAATGTACACATCTGTGTACGTGTACATGTACCCACACTCATGTCTGTGATTGTAGGAACACACGAGATCTGTGGGTTTTGTTCACTTAACAACTCTAAGTGCACACAGAACTTGATGATTAGACTGTTTCCTCCTTGATAGCCATCCAAAGCACATAGATGAAACAGTGTCCACCATATTTAACAAAGGACCACTAAGGTGTCCATAAAACTACCACCCTTGGTACAGCAGATATAGAAAGAAAAGATCATTACTGAAGAGATTTATGGACCAGGCCTAAGAGTGATGATTCCTGCCTACCACATTCTAGCAGTTAGAACTCAGTCTTGTTGCCATACTAACTGCAGAGGAGAGTCAATAATTAGCTTTAAGTATTGCCTGTATATGAACTTACATGTCAGTGACGAGAAATTTGGATACATTTAGCTGGGTCCTAAGTCAGGTCTCAAAAAATCAAGGAGTTGAAGAGTTTGTGCCCTTTTCCTCTAGAACATGAAAAGCCTCCTTTTCTAGACTCATTTAGGTTTCTGAATTCACATTCCTGTAGGGGCAGGACTGAGGCCTTGCATTCAGGCGTGGATAGTCTCAACTCTAGAGACCACTCCCAGGTCATTGCAGAGTCCTCTGCAGCTTTGTGGTGGAGAACTTTCATTGCATTTAACCCCTCTTATGGTCAAAATCTTCTGCCGACGGCTAAGAAATTAGTAATACGGAAATTGTCCAGGTCTGCTCTGCATGGCTTCAGTTGTGCATGATCTACTTTCATTGTTATAACTGCTCTGCTTTTCTATTAATTAATCTCCTACTGATCCTGGTGTGTGTGCATGTGTGTGTGTGTGTGTGTGTGTGTGTGTGTGTGTGTGTGTGTGTGTAAAACATAGCTCATATATGGCACGGTGCTTTCTTTGTTTTCAAAAGCCCATAAGGAGCAGCACTCTTGCATTGTATTCCTATGAGTGCAAGGAGACTAATCTAGTCTAAAGGAATAATAATTAGACCACAATCATCAAGATAATCTCATTCTTTGTACATCAGACACAAGTGTGCAGAAACTAGCAAATCCATCATTTCTATCTACACTGCACGGGAAGGAATTGCATGAAGGTGAGTGTTGACTAGACTTCCCCTCAGAATCCCTCCCACCACAGGGCTTAGCTGCAGCATGCCCAGCTTGGCAGTTGTATGCCACCCTGATGAGCTTTGATTTCCTGGTAGAAGGTAAGGGTGGAAACTACATCTAGGATTTAGGTTTGAAATTAAATGTGATAACACCTTTAGTTGCGACGGCATGGGTGTGGTGCTTGCCATTCACTTGAGAAAATAGAGAATGGTTCACAACCGTGTGGTTATGGTTAGAAAATGGTAAAATTACTATTAGGGTAAAGATTCTTAATGCAAAAGCCCCTTCAGGCATGTATCCAAACTGCCTGTTCAGTTTGATCCAGAAACCATCTGTTGAGTATCTTTATGCGTGAAGGAGGTTAGAAGTTCAGTGAGACTGACACGGTGTCCTTGTTGTATAAAGCCGTCCCGTGGGACACTTAGAAACAGACACGAACCCAAGTAGAATGCCATTCAGTCTGAGGGTGACTTCTGGAATGTAAGAACAAGGGAAGATGCTACATCCTGAGGAGGTGGCCGCCCAAGGCCAGGGCAGAAAATACAGCACACGCACACTATAATGCTCATTTCATGAAAATGTGGCCCTTTGTATTATGCTGGCCCCTGGGCAGCAATGGCAAAAGACAAGCAAGTCCAATACACAAAGCTGCTGGGATAAATTGAGATGCTTTAAACTTTGTTGTGAACGAACAGAGAAAGATATTTAGGAAACAAAAGAGCTGAGGAGACGTGTCAGTGATTAAGGGTACATACTGCTCTCCCAGAAGACCCAGATGCATTTCCAGAACCCATGTCAGGCAGCTCACAAATGCTTGTAACTGCAGCCTGACAGGATCTGACACCCTCTTCTGGGCTCTGCAGGTAGCTGCATAAACCCATACACAGACACATATATACACAGTTAACATAAAATAAAGCTTTAACATAGCAGTAGCATGAAAGGACCAATGATGTAGGAAATAAAAACATCAAAACATACAATTATTCTCTACTAGTGGAGGCTGAACCACATCACCATCCTCTCCATGCAGTGGGCATGACAGACGGCTTTGAACTTCAAATGCAAGAAGGTAATTGAACCTAACAATGCAGATGGCCGCGGGATGAGAAAAGGAGAGAAAGGCATTACAGTTATTTGTTAACAGCTCTGTCGTATTATATGTATGTGCATCCACCAGTGTAAAAATCAAATCCTCTTAGTTTAAAATCCTTTTAAATAGTGTTTAAATATATTCTGATGACACAATCTGCTGAAGTATTTACCCTTGGTGGGAATCTCCATTAACCTTGTTGTAGATTCTGTATGTTTTGGGGGCTTTGCTTACGGAGTAAAGCCTAGTGACATCATTATAAACCCACATCTGTATAAGCTTAGAGCCTTTGTCATTCTATCCGATTTGGGGAATTCAGCAAACCAGAGGAGAATGCCACGATTAACAGAGCCCAGGCTTTAGATTATTAGGGTGCCCTTTCTTTAATGGTATAGGCAGAGGGAGATAAAAGCCCTAAAGCTGTAAGCGATACAGAGACATGCCCAGCACCCAGATAGCAGGGCTCTTATGGGAAACAAGCTGCACGTAGAATTTCAAGGATTAGAGCCAGAGGTTAAATTCTGATGGTTTTGTTTTGTTGTTTTGTTTTGCTTGTCACTGTTTTCATTGTTTCTGGAGAGCCTGTGTGAATCTTTTGGTTACTTAATGGGTAAAATTCCCTCAACATTTTTTTGCATATTTACTTCAAAATAATATCTCTGTGCCACACAAGCAAAAAGGTAATGTCCAACAAAACCCCGGTTCCTTCTTTTAGTCAGGACCCTGAGACAGTCTCAAAGAAAGTTTGTCTACTTTTGTCAGCTACATGGGAGATCAGCCCTCTTTTATGCTTTTGTTTGTGGGGAATTTGTAGGAGAGAGAAACATGTTTTTGTGTTGATCCCAAGTGTGGGATGGGGAACAGACTAGCGAGAGAGCAGGATGTTCATCCCCTTAGAAGTCAAACCACTTTGTGAGGGAGCTTGGATGTTGCCAGCTGAAAACATTCTAATAGACACTTTGAGAGGATATATATATATCTCCAAAACAAAAGGCTTGAGAGAGAGGACTTGGGATTGTTTTAGCTGTTCATCCCTGCACTTTGTGAGATGCTCCTAGAGAGAACTGCTCCAGGGAAGGCTTCAAGCCTTTGGGCTCCGGCTGAGGCTCTGGGACTCAGCTGCTGTTCCAGGTTCCAACAGCAACCTTCGTTGAATTGCAGGTTTGCTGAGATCCTACTGACTACGCCAGGAGAATTGTTCCTCGGAACTGATAACCTTAAGGCTTCATTATTGTGTTCTTTAATCTCCTTTTCCTATTGTTTGGGTTAGTCAGGTTGTAAGTGAGGTACGCTCTGTTATTGAGTTCATAATAAAGTATAATTGTTAAGAAAATTGAGCCAACAGGAGTTAGATGCTTCAGAGGCAACATTGCTTGGTAATACCTCCTTTTACAAAGCCTGTTTGCTTGTTAGTCTTCTGTCTTGAACCTCTCAGTCAGATGTAATGGGTAAAGATCCAACACTCTCACAGCTTTCTGTAGTAGTGTTCACTCCTTCCTGTGACTTTCTCCGTGGATTGGGGAATTCAGTGATCAGAAACTCTGGTGTGGTGTTTTAATGACTGGGAACCAGCCGAAACTCAGCCAGATTGAAAAAATACTGAAAAATACTAGGGTCTGTTTGGGATCATGTGCCCAACTTTAATAACAAAAGGAAAGGCCCTGCTTACTTAATAATAATAAAAAAAAAAAAAAAGTAAAGAAAAAAAGAAAGAAACCTTGGGGGAAATCGCACTGGTGGAGAGCCAACACCAAATGTCAGCCACTAAAGCTTGAAAATTCAGCTCACTTATTAAACTTGCAAGCATTTAAAATTCTACCACTAGTAAAGTTGGCCTTTGCCAACCCAACAAAGAATCTTCCAGGTGTCTGGTTGATAGACACATGACACCCGAAGTCATCCCACTTGGTTGCCCTGTGTTCTTTCTCTTGAGAACAGCCCTGAGATATTACCTGATATTATGAATTTGGTGTTTTATTTTATCAATTCATTTCCTTCCATTTTTGAAATTCTCAAATCTTTTCAGTCTGTAGTTTTCTCCTCATAAAAGATTAAACGTGGGTTGTGCTGAAGGAAGGCCATTAATTTCTATAGATAAAGGAAAATCTTCAAATTATATCACAAAGCACTTTACAGAAAATTATAGACTCTCTTAACAGTTGTATATCAAGGTGCATATGTTCAGACTGCCTGTGAGGTACGTGGAAGGGCATAATTAATGGTGGACAGCTCAGTGGACAGGAAATGAGTAAGTGGAAAAGACACAGGTACCTTAATTCGCATGCAAGTGCTTTCGTAGCCTTTAAATGATGTGTGCTGCATGTTTGTTGCTGTTTCAGCCATTTAACATTAAGTGCAATTTAAACATAAGACAGTTACCCCTCACACAAGCCCTCAGTGGATACAGGAGACTGGACAATGCTATATGCACTGCTTTTCCTATAGGTAAATACTGATAATTAAGTTTAACTTACAAATTAAGCATATCAGGAAAAATCTAATAATTGGATAATTATAATGTTAGGCTATGATAAAAGTGATTTAAAATGTATATATTGATATTTCTGGGATCTTTCATTTCATGTTTTAGGCTATGGGTTACTGTGAGTAACCCAAACTGGGAGAAATTAACTATGGATATACAGAGAATTACCAGTACAAAGATGCCATAAAAGAAAACTTAAAATATGCAAAAAAAAAATCTTCAACTACCATAAATGAACACTTGTTATATTTTTGTCTTATGCATTTAAAAATCTCCTGATTTGCTTTTGTTGATTCACAGCTATATATTCCTATAAATGGAGTTGGACTGTTCTACAGACTATATAATAAATAAACATATTATCAAGCTAGTATATCATTTTCTAAAACACGTTTTACTATCTTTACTGCACTCTAAATAACACTACAAAATATATTTAAGGAGACAATTATAATGTTTGAATCATCTCTAAAAGTAATTCTAAATCCTGTGATCCCACACACTTTTAATTAATATTTTATATACATACCTTGCATTTTCTTTAAATCCCCTGATTCTGTTGTGCATTAAGTTGATATAGCTTTTCTTGTTTGTAAATATTGTTAACACATTGTAATTCTCACTGTTCACACAGAAGAGATTCAACATGTTTTTTTTCTATTTTTATCATTTGGTTCTTATTATACTTTGTTTATCTTAAATCTTAAATGAAGATATTTTTGGTTGAACACATTGTCTAATATGTAAATATTTTCTACCATTAGGGCAAGAGAGAGAGATAGCTTAATATTTAAGAAGATTGGCTGCTCTTCCAGGGGACCTGAGTTTGATTCCCAGCACTCTTATGGTAGTTTACAATCATCTGCAATTACAGCTACAAGAGATCTGATATACTCTCACCACAATCACTGCATGCATGTGGTGCCCAGATATACATGTAGGCACATACACTCACACACCTAAAATAAAACAAAGATTAAAAAATTGAAAAACTAAATATTTTATACCAGAATAACCACCCTGCATATTTTCTCACTTGCCAGAATAAACATTTATTGATATTTCCCTGATAATTTCTACTTTCAAAATATTTTCACACGTAACAGATCCTGTGCATCTTGCAATTACCCACTAATGTACAAAGTTCTAAAAAATATCCTCTCCCCAGAACTAGGTAGGTAATTCAGCCAGTAAGACGTCTGCCACACAGACATGAGAACCTGAGTCAAGTCACCAAATCGCACAATAAAGCCTGGCTTGGAGGCAGGGACTTGCATCTCAGCACTGGACAGGGGTTAAGCAGTAGGATCCTTGGATCATGGGCTTGTCAGGATAGCCTAATCAGTGAGCCTTATGCAAAAGAGAGGCCCTGTTCCAGAAAGCAGGGTGGACTATACCTAAGTAAGGGCACTCAAGGCTGACCTCTAGCCTAGTTATTTTTTGTGCATGCACATGCATACCAAAACCTGAACAAATTTTTATCACTATATACATGCAGAAACATTGATTTTCTACATTCATCCAGCTAGTTAATGACATAGCTAGGAATAGACTTTTGGCACTCTGATAATATTCTGTCTTCTAAATCACAAGCCTCAACTAGATGTTTTCTGTAAAAGGATGATGGAAGTGTCATTGGCTTATTAATAACAGTCAGTAGTGTCAAAATATTACCACAGCATCGCTGCCTTCACACCAGCAGTGCGCACTTAAGGACGGCGTGTCAGTTGAAGTGTCTCTACTTCAAATGTGAGCTTCAATCTTAGAATTTAAAAATATCAAGTAGTTACAAAGATAAATTCTGCACCAGTCAAATAGAAGATCAATATATGTTCATTTCCATTTGCTTTTGTGAAACAGGGTCTTGCTATATTGCCTTAACTGTTGTACAGTTCAAAGGTCAAGTGTTTGCTATAGAGTGGGTGTAAAACATGGGGTGAGCCATGGGGAATGACCCCAAGAGACTAAAGCACGCTGACCCCCACCCCTGGCTGCTCTACTGCCCATTCAGACATAGAATGAGGAAAGCGCTTGCAGGAGGGAAGACATCCCAGGAGTGCTGCGGCATCTAATGCTCTGAGGGGAAGTCCTTCAGCGATGAGGGCTTTGTTCTAGTACCTTTCCTGTTTTATTCTCTCTTTACTACAGAATTGTACGCAAGCCTATGGCCACTCAAGACTACACCACTAGACACATATACATCTGAATAATTATTTCATGTGATGTGATTAGATGTTACTTTCTCCTACTTGGGCTGCTCTGTGATGAAAAAAAAAAAGACAAAGCAGATCATGAATTCTATTAAGTTGAATTGTTGGGGATCACAAAAAAATGTATTAAAAGACATAATTTCAAGTGCTTTAGCATCTGCTGAATTTTGGCTGTCATTTTAAGGTTAGTTTTAAATAAAAGGTTTTGCATGATGCTTTGGACTTGTAATGTGACCCAAACCTCAACAAACTTCTGAGTAGAACTCTCACATACAGTAGCTGTGAGAAAGTTGCTTTGTGAAAACAGTCTATAAAAGTTCAAGTGTAGTTTTCATACTTTATATCATTTTGTTTTAATGGCATCTATATTTTGCCCATTATTCTAAATTCACTGTTTTCAAAAGGTGTAATATAAATAAATTTTAAAAATAAATACTAACATTAACTAAACATTAATTCATTCATAAAATAAGTGTCTTATAAAATGACCACTATGAGTAGCCTAAGCAAAGTTATCACAATTTCAGTGATGATGAAGACAAATGTAATTTAGAGACAAAGCGACATCTACTCTAAGACAAACAACTGGAAACATTAATTTATTTTCTTTCTCTGATTAGGAGAGTTGGATTTTGGTTCTTTAAATACTCCCATTCCTTATCATATATATATGCTTTACTGTGTAGTGTGATTATTAAAAAGAGCCCAGAGAAAATAAGACTTTTAAAGGTTAATATTGAAATATTAATGCTATTATCTTGAATTTTATTTCTATGTGTATTTTGATGGTGGTATCTTCACTTTAGTTTATTATTAATCAGTGAAACTTTAGATGCTAAATTAGCTCTTTTGATAAGTATGCTCAGTATCCTGAGCAGCAGGTCCACGATGATTTGTAATTTTGTGAAAATATTCTTCTCAGGTATTTTGCAATCTTTTACTGTAATTTTCTGAAACAAACAAAAGTATACAGGTAGATATAGATACATAGTCAGGCAGGCAGGCAGACAGACAGACATGATAAATAGGTACATAGATGATAGATAGGTGAATAGACAGATAGACAGATAGATTATTAGAAAATAGATGATAGATAGACAGATATAGAGATAGAGATAAACAGACAGATGGTAGAGCTAGATAGATCATAATCCAGAACAGTGTGTATTCCAAGAGATATGTGAGAACATTTCATATAAATTGTCCCATCTTCTGTATTCAGTAGGACACAGAAAAGGGACAGTTATCACCCCAAAATGCTTACAGGGTAAGGTAGATAACTGAATGCCAAAATAGTTATGTCTGAATCTACATACAGCCAATTGAACTCATGTGTTTTCTTTTTATTTGAAATGGACACTATGCCCTGGATTTAACTAAAGAGTCTTCCACAGTATCACCCCAAACACTCTATTCTTGAAGCGCATTGCTCCCAATACTTATGACTATCTGCTAATAAAAGTAGTTTTCACTGGAAGAAGCACTTGACTTCTGCTGATTTTGATAATGCCTTAAAGGTATCAACTCTCAGCCAGGCACGGTGGCGGCGCATGTCTGTAATCCCAGCACTCACGGAGACAGAGGCAGATGGATCCCTGTGAGTTTGAGGCCAGTCTGATCTACAAAGCCAATCCTCGACAGCGGAGGCACCACAGAGAAACACTGTCTCAAGAAAACAAAAAAGCTGCTGCTATCTCACCAGCACCCTGTGCACCCCCGTGTGAAATGCATTTGTGGCTACTTGTTTTGGTTAACTCCAGACTCAGAGGCAATGATGCAGCAGCAAACTTTGCCTGCTTGCCCTTTGTTATTCAGGTCATTCACCCACACTCTTAAGTTCCCAAGACTTTACTGAGTTCTTTCCTTCTCTGTTTTTTTTTGTTTTTGTTTTTTTTTGTTTTTGTTTTTTTTTTTTTTTAATGCCTTTTCCCTATGCAACAATTCCATCCAAAGGAACATTTAAGTTTTTGCCTGCCTTGCTTTTGAAATGGGTCTACACTCTTTATGATAATTATGCCAGAGAAAAAGAGGGAGGAAATGAGTTACAAGGTTATTATTCAAACTCAAATGCAGTCCGTGCCATCTTCCGGGTGAATCCATAATACTCTTGATCTGTGCCAGAGTTACTCATGTCAGGGTTTAAATTCTAAGAGCTATGAGTTAATTGGTGGTTAAGAGCCCTTGCTGCTCTCTCAGAGGACTTGGGGTGGGGCCTTTCAGTTTCCAGCACCCACATGGCTGGTCACAACCTCCTGTAACCCCAGCTCCAGGGCATTCAATGTCCTCTTCTAGATTCTATCAGTACTTTACACATATGATGTACAGACATACATGCAGACAAAATACCTACATACATAAAGAAGTAAAGAGCTATGAGCTATAAATTAATATGAGTTGTTAATGTGAGACCACTGTTTTTCATTTTGTAATATCCTGTATACTATTATTAGGATTATTTTGAATACATATATATATATATATATAAATATACGTGTATGTGTTCATCTCCAACATTCAAAAAACTTGTTTCCTGAGAAATTAGAAAAGAGAAAACTGTTATATAAATAAGGTAATAGTCACTTTTCTTAATATCATTTTAGTTAAATACACAATACTATTTCATATCAGGTATCCCTTAATTGATTTATGTCTGAACTTACTGTTACTCAATGCTTTCCATTTCATACATGTTTGGATATATATAGCCAAGCAGATTTATGTTACCCCATGTATTCTACACCTATATCGGAACACTCTCGTTCTTCAGCTCTACAGGCTATGGTGTGGATGTGGATGTCACTGCTTGATGCCGGTTCTTCAATGCCTTCTTGGCTATCAATGCGTAGGCACTCTGTGTTTTTATCACTTTGTTTCATGGTTGGTTTTTGTTGTTGTTTGTAAAACAGACTTTGGCAGCAAAGAATGATGTTGATTTAGAACTTAGATAAAGAAGCAAAGAGACTCAATTATCATTACATTGTATCACCTTTTTACAGGATCATTTTCACATTCTTCCCTAAGTCTATTTTCAAAGATGTTGATCGTCTATGAAACATAAAGAGTTCCAAGGCTTGAATTGGAGGTACCAACCACCACCCACTGATTATACCCTGAAGCACAGATAAAAAGCACAGAGACACAGAGGTAGACAGTTAAAGAGATAGATGTGTTTATCCCGGGTTTTCCAGAACCCATTAATCTGAATGTACAAACACATCTCATTAGCCGTAATAGCCATATTTCCCTGGCTCATTTCCCTCACCTGCTGTAGATGACCTTTGACTCCTGTGTACTACCCCTCATGTGATTCTGGGAGTCCATATGGGTTTTTTCACATGCATTTAAGATGGTGTCTGACACCAGTGGGCTAAGTGCCATAGTTACTCCCCAAGGTGTTTCCACAGTTCCACTCTGTACCAACACTCTCGCCACAGGGCACTGGGGACCTGCTGTTCTACAGATGCTCGGCCATTGCCTGACTCTCTCCCATGCACAATGGGTATCAGTGAATGAAAGCATCTTCTTTGAAGGATTATTTTCTTCTGAGAACGAGACCTTCATGCCTGTTCCTCAGCTGTTAAGGTGATCTGTTAGTGGTGGTCATGGGCTGGGCTAGGTGTTTGCAGATTCCCTTGGCCTCTTCTTCAGAGATTGAGATAAAGGCTTACATAGACTGCAAAGCAGCAAGGGAACTCTATTCAAATCAAAATGATAGAACTGTCAAGATGACAGCTAGATGCATGAGTCAAGATGCTCAGAGGCCCTAGGTTACCTCTGCAGGGTTCCTTTCTATGCCATGTTAAGGGGAAAAAGTAAAAAAAAGGAGTTTGTGACTAAGGCCCAGAGTGGTTCTCTATTTTGACTGACAAACTGAATTCTGTCACCATTGCTTTTCTGTGCTTCTTCCTTCCTCTGTGTTTGATTTTGATCACAGTGTGCCTAGTTATTCATTGGCGTGAGAGGGTGATTATGGAGCTCCCCATGAAGTCTGATGTGGGGAGAGGGCTTTGTTTCCTTATACGTGTACCCAATGAGTCTGAGTCACGCTGGCTGTTTTGCTCTTGGACCCACACAAAAGCAGAGTGTGGTTGAATAGACTCTGTCTAAATCTGAGGGTTGTTAGGAAGAGAAATGTATTCCATTATTCAGTCAGGGGAATTTTTGTAGCTGGATACAGATGGGGACCAAAGGTTGCTAACAGATTGGTTTCAGAGAGGGTGTGTACGCACAATACATGGCTGGCGTGGGTCTGAGGCTCTCAAGTGCATTATAATTAGAAAAGGAGTGCATGTACAGCATATGCCAAGTTGTTGGGTGACACTATTCCTGGGGAGATGTAAATAGACATCTACTCACCCCAGATTGGGGATCCATGACACAACATAAGGAGACCACCAAAGTAGACCTTGGTGAGCCAGTGAGTTTCTGGGGTTACTTCCAGGAGCAGAAGTGACTCAAAGATAGTTGTATCACCAATGCCCAGCCCAGCATAGGTGACACCTCATGAAAGCTGGACATCTGTAGGTGGCTCAGCAAATTGGGGGTGTCTTTTTTAGGTGTCTCAGTTTGTCAAAGCATCTGTCAGGAAGCTCAACTGGGCTCTGCTTCTTCCAGACAGCTTGGCTGCTCTGAGCCTCTTCCAGGCAGTTCAGCATATCTAAGATTGTCTTCTAGAAATCCTCATTATTTATCTGTGTTTAGGGAGGGGGAGACATAGTGAATCTGCTCAACTTCAGGAACTTCCTGAAGCTATTGAGTTGTTTTCTTACAGAGCTTAGCAAACTTCCTTGAAATATGAAATGTTTCACCTCCCTTAGAACACTGTGCTATTTCACGCCCCCACCCCCTTTTGACATCCTGTGTCTTAGCTATCTTCCCTACAAAATGGATTTTAATCTCAGAGGAAATTGCTATACAACACAAAGGGAGTTCAGATTGGTTTTTTTCCTTTGCTTTTCTATGTCAAATTCTTCTAAATGTTTTCCCCATGAACAATACAATGGCCTTCTGACAGGTCTTGTGAAGAGTTATCCTACAATACTGTGGGACAAGTTTGAGGGTTCCCAGTGGAAGAGTCTTTATTACTGTGGCAGGTACTCTACTTTCTTTGTATATGAGTATGTCTTCCAGTTCAGAACATCCTTAATTCCCATTGTTTAGGCATTATTATACAGGCTCAAGAATGTAGGCCTTGTGGTGGTGAATCTTCATTGTCAACTTAAATTGTTTTAGAATCACCATTCTAGGTATATCTATGAGGACATTTCCAGAAACCTTTTTGTGAGACAGGGGACTCATCTTGAATGTGGACAGTAGTGTCCCTTGGGATGAGGTTTCTGACTGGGCACAAGAGAAGCAATCTGAGCACCAGCCTTCATCTCTCTGCATTCTGACTGCAGGTATAATATAGTCTACTGTCTCATGTTCCTGATGTCATTATAGCCCCTCCATAATGGGCTGTGCGCTAAAACCAAAACAAATACATCCATCCTTCTTTCCTTTCTTCCTTCCTTAAATTGTTCTTATCGGCTATTTTATCATAGCAGTTCACCTTTACAGATTAAAAAAGAGAGAATATTTAATAAAAAACAAAGGGAATGTTATTGTGCTTTTTCACGTGGGTCTTTTGAAGTATAATCTGGCCTAGAATTCATGGCAACCTTTCTGCCCCAGCCTCCTGAGTGTTTGGGATGCAGGCGTGAAGTACCACACCCTCCTGGGCTAGGGTTTGGTCCAGGTTCTTGAAGATGGCTACTGACAACACCAGGGTTGAACAATGACTTTCTGCTTACACCCACACCTCGTTTTAAACAACTTCTGCTATCACTCTCATATGCTGTCAGCCTGGCACCTGGTGCCTTAGGCTGCCCCAGCCACTGTCCTGGTCTCTTCTTTCTTCATAGGTCACCAGCTCACCTGGGCTGTGGGAAACTCCTCCCATCTCTGCTTATAGTAGATTATTCTACAATATCTTTTTCTAACCTTCTGCATTCAAGAAATCTACCCCCTTTATCTCTGGTTCTTTATAATCTTTAGAGTATTCCGTTTCAATGTCCTCTCTTTTGGAAAATTTTTGTATTCACACAACCAGATAAAATTCTCTTTGGGGAAATATAAAAGAAATATAGTGATATCTGAATGCATAAAGGTTTAAATTCTCTGTTACAAACACCATCATCATCATCATCATCATCATCATCATCAATTATTATAAAACAAATGAAAAGCCAGGGTGAAACATTTTATAGTATGGTTATTTACTATAAATGTATCCATAATGTGCTAAAAACAAACACTGTCTACATACTATATAAAACTGAGTTATTAAAATTAATTGTAAAATGAGAACCATTCCATTAGATATACATAAAATAGGTAAGTGGGGACCTCAAAGGAAAAATACATGAAAGACAATAACAGCGGCAATATTAATAGAAATACTTAAGACTCATCAAATTTGTAAGTACTTTAAAAAAATCTCTGCACTGTAAAGTAGAAGGCAAAATTCTTGCATACAATGCTAGTGTAGCTGAGAATTGATGATTTATATTAAAACATGCATCATTTTGTAGTAGGAGTTCTCTGTTCTCTCTGTTAAATTGAGTTTTGCATATGCCTGTGTGTATATGTCCCTGTGAATATGTGCCTGCCTGTGTGGTGTGTGGAGACCAGAGGTCAAGCTCAAGTGTTGGCCACTATCACTCTGCATCTTAGTTTTTGAGACAGGGTCTCTCATTAAGCCTGAAGCTCCCTGATTGGCTACTGTCTGGCCAAGCAGCCCACTAAGTCCTCCTATGTGAGGTGGTACATGTGCCACCATGCCCAGATTTTTACATGGGTGCTAGGGATCAAACTCAAGTCTCCACTAATGTGCAATCATCACTTTACCAACTGAGCTGTCTTACAACCACTTGTGCTCTCTCTGCTCTTCTCCCCCATGGTCTGGGCTCTGTCTCTGGACTCTCTGGGTTCCTCCCGTGGGAAGCATCTTGAAGAGATGGGGAAGGAGGGAGCTGCAGATCTGATAGGCAGCAGGTGAGAGGGAGCTACAGACCTCACAGTGACAATAGCTCGGTTCCTCCACAGGAAGCAGGGCTCCTATCCAAACACAGTTCTGTTCCTGGCTTGGTATTGCCCTCAAAACGAAGATGGTCATGCCCCAGCCACTCTGTGACAATGCCAGGTGTGTTATCATTGTTGAGCATTCCTCTTAGTCTTCCCTGACATTTTGCACATAATGTCAATTCTTTATTTCTTTTTTCTTCTTTATTTCTCTTTAATACAATTTGACTTGCATGGACCATCTGTTCCCGTGTTTGGATCCCAAATGATCTCATCTCATCTTTAAAGTTCTAAGAGTTTATGTTGAAGAACTAATGAAGGGTGTTCCTGACACAACACTGAATCTAGATTAAGTGTCACAGGGTAAAGGATATCACTGTTGGACCAGGAAAGAGTAATTCATTCACACTGGGAAATTTTGGAAAGGCTTCCCACAGGAGGCGGCATTTGATTTGCCCCTAAAGGCTGGTAGAAGGACTTGCCAAAAACCAATGTCTATCTTGCCACCTAAAAGAGTCTTTGTGGCTCTTGAGGGCAAAGGCCCATTACTTTCTCATGTCATACTATTGCCAAGTGTGAGGCTAGGTTGCTCTAAGTCTTAAGTTAATGTGGCAGCACTGATAATGAATCCTTATTGAAAAGTATTCTCAGGTGAAGTTTGAGTTTAGCAAAGCAGACAGAGTACATAACAGGGCCTGGTAGATGGTCCATGGTAACCAATGTTATTCCACTGTTAAGAAAACTACATAATATTTTAGCTTCACTGTCCTTTAGTGGGAACACTGGCTTATTACACACTTTTTTCTTTTCCCCTCACAGGTACCCAGACACTACCTTTTGCCTTATGTCTCATAATTAATTTCTGTCACTTAATGGTCTACCAGGGGCTGGGTAGATGTCTCACTGGTTTAGAGCGCTTGCTAGTCTTCCAAAGAATCCAAGTTCTGTTCCCAGCAAGTGTTCTCATGTCAAGTGGCTGACAGCTTCCTTTAAATCCAGATCAGAGCAGGAATCAGATGCCCTCTTCTGGTTTCCACAGGTACCTGCACTCACTTGGCATACACCCACACAGACATGGTCATGTGCACACACACACACACACACACACACACACACACACTCATGCATATGTTTAAAAAACTTTTTAAAACTCAATTGAGCATATATAATCTTGTAAAATATTAACAGACTCTAAATTTTATTTTAAAATATTATGGAAAATCCACCTAAATCAGAAAGGATCATCAGCTTTGAAAGCTTTAGCCACATTATATAATCAAATTTGTTCAGAGAGGAATCCTGGGGTACTGCCTCATTTTTTCCCTCCAGTTTGAGAGCTAAAAGCAGTATTTAAAATGAAAAGGCTGCTCTCCAATTTTCCATAATTCTGAAGCAGTGTGGGTGGGAGATTTGGTAGAAAGCTATGAGGGGGCCACTCTGGGCTTGTATTATGAAAGCACCCAGACAAACAATCTTGGTTCAAAACACTGTGATTCATTACACACAGAGTCTCAGGAAGGCAGATTGGAAGACAGCTGGCTAAGGGGGCTGCCATCCTGGAGAGGGTGTCATGACAGGCATCTGTTGTAACCAGCCAAAGATGGGGAGGGGGAGAGAGGTAAACAGGGCATTATTGTCCCTGCCTTTCATAAGTTACAATAATGAGAAGCCATGCTCCCACACAAGCTGCTGAATGATGACCCCTAGCCAGCAGGGTTTGCCCAACACGTGCCACTCACCACACCTGGGACAAGGGTCCTCATCCTCCTCCCGTTCCTTCCTCACAACTGCAGTGAAGGGTTTGTACAGCCACTAGGAGCTGAGGTAGATGCCTATAAGAAGAGGCCTCCTTGTTCTTAACGGTGTGTGGCATATGGGTAAGGACCAGAATAAAGGACCTTGTAGGAAAAGGGACAGGCATACAGTGTCAGCCTGGAAGAGTGTAAACCATCTGTGTGTTGAGGACAGTCAGGAACGGCTCCATGGAGAAGGGAAACACCAAGCCAGAGCTGGAATTTTTTAAAGGGATGCAGATCTCTCTGACAAGGTGGTAAGCACATTGAACAAACAAGAGTTTCTTCCAAAATGTGCTGTAGATACAATCTAATGTCTTAGTCCCATCTGGTCAGTGATTCCAGCTTTGCACATTACCTGGAAAGCTCAGCCTGGACCTTGCAGTGATTGATCCTCCATGCTCTGTGGATTCACTCTTTGCTTTACAGGTGTCTATGCAGAAGACACAACCCATTCTTTCTGCAGTGTAATGTGTTCTCATTGATCTATCCCCTACCAATGGCCAAAATACAAAAGAAAACATGTTCAGAGGCTGCCTGGAGAGCTGTCCAGCTTAAATAGCTATGCAGTTACTTGTGGGAAACTCATACAGAGAGAATAGCAGGGAACGGCTCAAGTGTCCTATGTTGTATGTGAAATATTAGGTTGTCATCAGATATGGAATCAGATTATATGTCATTAAAGAAAAGCAAGAAGTGCTTTTTAATTTTCTAATGAGACAAATAAGAAGATATAAATATCTCCACTGGCACCAGGAATTCAAAGAAATGATCGCCTGCTTATTGCCTCCTTCTGTAAATTGCGATCAATGAGCAACAACAGCATGAGATCAATTGTAAAGCAGCGCATAACTCACGGCTGGTGTTGTAAATCATAGTTTGCCTGACAATAACGGGGAAGGATTCCATCAGCTGGATCCTTTGCCTGAATAGCTTTGGGGGGCCTGTGATCCACTTGCCATACAGGTAAGAGTGACCTGTCCCCTCCGTCATAATCCCCAGTGGTTGAGTTGATGCAAATGATGTCATCATAGTGATAAAAAGCAAGATACCTTGATAAGGGGCTTGAGGAACAGTGGTGGTCTGGTTTCGGAGTTTGTGGTTGTTAGGCTCCATAACACACCCCTGTGCCCCAGAAGGGTCTCCTCATGTCAGCAGACTCGGCCTGAAGGTAAACCAAGTGACAATTGCTATGATCTTCTCTGCTGTAAGTTCTCACGTGGAGGCTTCATCCATGGCTGGTTCCCTGTAGCTCACTTTCTCATGGTATCTCCTTGGAAGGGAAACTCAAATGGCATTTTCTCACTTTCCACATAACTGGAATTCGTTCCTCAGTGTCTTTCTAAACATCCTTTCTTCTTCTTTTTCACTTTCTCATCTCATTTCCTCAAGATTTTCCCACCTGAGCCATTTAGTAGCAATCCAGTCAGATTCCCTTCTTCCACCCTTTTCCCTTTACCTCCTCCCCTATCACCATTCCTCTTCCTCCTTTTTTCTTTCCTCCTCCTCATCTTCTTCCTCCTTCTCTTCCTCCTCCTTTCTCCTCTTCTTCCTCTTCATTCTCCTACCTGTTCTTTCATGCCACACCATTCAAGAGACACTAGGGAGTCTTCACTTCCTGAACGCAGCCAGCCCACTAGGAGCAGTTGGCTTGGGTGTGGGCGGGGCACACATCATAATGATTGATGTCAAAGAGATGCTTGGGTGCATCGATGCATCAGCCTCCACTGTGCACCGGAGCTTGTACTTGTGAGAATTAAGGCCACCATCACCAGTTCCTACCCAGGTGACCCCAGAGCAGTCATTCAGAGTCAGATCACTAACTGAGAAGTGTGGCCTGAGAAGTTCTTCTCCTTTAGGGATTAACTTAGCTGAAAATAAAATTGGGAGAAATTAATCTGGTACAGGTCCTGAAAAATCTTAGCCATGTGACCCTGTAGGCTGGGTACCACCTGAGCATGAACCTTTCCTGAACCGCAGTCACTCAACTCGGGCCCCGGTTTTTGTGCAGGTATGTGATTTCTCTGAAACACAAATTAATATCTGACTACACTCTCCAATAACTGCATTGGCAATCAGTGGTTCTCCTCTTGTTATTGTGGGTTCCTCTCTCCTCTTCTGATATTAAAGACATCCATGATCATACACAGTCCTCAGAACCTGGACCTTGGCTATCTAAGGTATCTCTTCCTCCATAGAAAGGGGCCAATGTAGGAAAGCCCTTTGCCCAGTGTTGATGTGTGTCCATCCTCATGGCTTCCTCATCACACCTGGGAACCTGAAATACTTGCAGGCTTCTTGAATCTCCATCTGCTTATAGACACCTTGACCCTTCCTTTTGCTCGACTCTTGGCCCCTGCCTGGAATATTGACAGAGAGGGACATGGCCCATATTTCTGCTGGTGCATTTATTTCTCCTTGCTTCCATCATATTCACAAAGGCTGACTCCATTCCCTGTTTCCCTAAAATGTTATAGCTGCTCTTTAATTCCTCTTTCTGTTGAATTTGTCACTGTACAGAATTTTCCCTTGTTCTTTCTGTGCCCTAACCATTAACTCTCTGCTCTGTAGATAACAGCACTTTACAGATAAGATGTAAAATTCTAACTTAACTGAGAGGAATTTAGGATCAAATAAGTGAGAGAGGTGGAATCAGAAGAAAGTAGGAAAGAAAAAAAAATCATGGATTAATAGGACTGCTACACTGATCTCGATCCTCACACTAGAGAGAAGCAAGACAGGAGTTCAGAGGAGGGAGCTGTGACTCCAACTTTAGACCAATTAGGTCCCTCAAGATTATTGTTCAAAGGGGAGAAAATAGCTAATACAATAAAGAGATAAACAAGGCAATAAGACAGTTGTTGCTGAGTAGTCCAAAAGTCTCATTTCAGATAGAAGAACCAAAAATAATACTAAACTCTCTCAACATGTTCTGTCTGAAATGCCTATTGGCTGTGTCAGTGCTGCACGAAATATTAAACACTTGAGATTATCAGAGCTGAGAACTCTAGAGTCACCTGGATTATATACACTCTTGTTGCTATGCTGACTCATGTGAAGCAACAAATGAGAGGAAGGGTTGTCTCACTGCACGGTTTGATAAAGGATACACTCCATCAGAAAGGCATGGTGCCAGGAGTGTAAGACAGCTCCCCACCTTGCAGCCACAGTTAGAAACCAGAGTGTATCTGGGAATTAGGGCTATCTTAATGACACACATTCTCCCATAAGATTGTACCTCATAAAGCTTTCACAACCTTCTAAAACAACTAGGAACCAAGTTTTCAAATAATGTGCAGGACATCAGGCATTGAAACCACTATGCTCCACCCAGGGGCTTCCTTGGGCTCATGGATATGTCATAATGAGATCTGTACTCACTCCAGCCTCAAAAGTCTCCATGCTCTTAAAGACTGTTGAAAAGTTCAAAGTTCATGCTGGGTGTGGGGGCACATGCCTTTAATCCCAGCAATTGGGAAGCAAAGGCAGGTGGATCACTGTGAGTTCGAGGCTAGCCTGGTCTACAAAGTGGGTCCAGGACAGCCAAGGCTACACAGAGAAACCCTGTCTCAAAAAGAAAATCAAAGTTAAAAAAATAAGGAAAGAAAGAAAAGAAAAAGAGAAAAGTTCAGAGTTCACAGTCTCTTCTGATAACCCAGGCAGTTTCTCAATGTCAGGCCCCCAATGTGGGAGCAACAAGCCCAAAGCTGCACACTCATCATTGGGGGTGGATTGTAGAATCACCTGG
>NC_067142.1:82670234-82735234 GCF_903995435.1 Acomys russatus
CCTGATGCCTGCGGATTCAGATGTAGATCTCACATGTACTTCTCCAGCCTCGTGTCTGCCTGCACGTGGCCGTGCTTTTCGCCATGATAGGAATGGGCCAACCCTTTGAAACTGTGAGAAAGCTCCAATTAAATGCCTTCCTTTGTAAGAGTTGCCATGGTCATGGTGTCTACGGAGTAAGTCAAGAGTAATCCTAATTGTACTGAACATGACCCCTCTAAATGTAGTTGCCTCTTTATCCCTATCTCCAGTCCCAACAGTCATAGAAATGGATGCTTCCTAACCCAAAGCAGAAGACAGAGTGTCCCAGTGGAAGCCACATCCAGAAAACAGACCCCATATCATGCTACAGGGGTCTATTTCCATCTGTGGCAAATACCATGTGCACTCATGAGTTAGGACGTCAAGGCATGGGGTTTACAGTGTACAGGAGGACAGAGCATTTCACCGGCTGGGGGCACTGTATACAGTCATCACATAATAATTCACTGGAGCAACAGCTGAAATAATGAAGTTCCAGGTGTGAAGGCCACATATACACGATGGTCTTTGAATGATGTGATTTTTTTCACCAAATACAAACTAGATAGCCAAGTCTCTCCCTTAACAGTATGAAAGTAACAGAAAAGGAAACTCCAGTGATTACTGAGCAAAGAATGTGGTAGCATCAAGTTGTTTTGCTCAATTGCTCTTAACCAAGACATTCTGATAAGACTAAGACATATTCAAGGCTCACTCAGAATCGGCCACATGGACTGTGACTTCTGACTGATGCAGGAGCCTCCTCTCGGCTCTATGCCATCCTTGCTTTTGTTCCTGAATTGACAGAATGAAACAGCTAGCTTTTGGTTCCCAGAAAACATAAGGAATTCAGACCTGTGGGAGAGAGTAGAGGGAGAAAGGTCACCAAGTTCTTGAAAATCAGTGGCAGAAGAGAAACAGTACTAACAGTGATGATAGACTATGCCTTAACATAAGCACAGTGTGTTCTGGCAGAGTACCGCTATGGGTAGGAATTGTTCCTGCTTAAAAAAAAATAAAATAAAATTTTATATATATATATATATATATGTATATATATATATATAATTAAATTAAATAAGATACCAATCGAGGATGATACCTGGAGTCAACATCTTGCCTCTACGAGCTCATGAAAGATACACACACACACACACACACACACACACACACACACACACACACACATCATCATCATCATCATCATCAGAGTAAACTGTCCGTAAGGATATGACTCCTAGTATCTGACTTCTCTTGCTTTCCCCCACACCCATGATGCTTTGTTGTAAGGTGTGCTGGCTAGACTCCTTATTTGACGAACAGTGATGTGGAAGGGTAAGCCAAATAAACTCCTTCTCCCTCAAGCGGCTTTCGGCCATGGAGTTTCATCCCAGCAATTATAACCCTGAGTAGGATGTAAGTTTTACACCATGTTTGCCCGAACGAGGGCACTCCAATTCTTGCCCCTGCACAGTTGATGAAGTTGCTGTTGCCACCTTTCAGAGTCATGCTGCTCTGAGTTGGTTTGTCACCTTCAGTGTGTCCTTGCAGGGCCTGTCTGCTTACTCAGACTGAGGATGCCTTGTGTCCGCACGGCACCATTAGCTACATACTATATAGAAGCTATAAAGAAGCAAGGTTTGGCCCAAAACATACCGAGTGTCATCCTGGTGACCTCTTTTTGTTCCAAAGCAACATTTGCTATAAAATCCCTGGATTGCCTTTCTTCTGGTGACCTACATGTTTAACCAACTGATTGTATTTTGCATGAAAATCAGCATTCCTTCCCTAGTTTACTCCTGCTATCAGTATAATGCAAAATCTATTTGCCTGAATTAGGTTGCATTTCATTAATCTTTTAAACATGAAATTGTGATGGTTCAAGGTTAATGAGATTTAAGAGTATGTGTTACTTAAATCATGACATATTTCAAAGATGTTTCTCAAAATTACTATTTTTAATAATGTGAAAGTCCAAATTATATTTAAAGCTTGGTAAACTTGGTCCAAAATTTAGTTAGATTATTGGGTATTTTATATGTGAAGTACTCAGGGCATTTAAGAGTGGAATTGGGGAATTATATATTAATGTACGGTATTCTCATTAGGAATGTGATATTCACTAGTAAACAGGTATGAAGTGCCTCAGAAATTCAAGGGAAGGAGAAATTATTCTAGCTAGGGTACTACCAGAGTTTTCACGGTTGCCTTTCATACCTAGCGCAACTGTATCTTCATCGTCTTCATTAATTCCATATTCATTGCTTTAGTTCCACTGATGTGTCAGACATTGTATCAGACACTAAAGAATCAACATGGGTGCATTGCTGTGTCATGTGGGAACTATGCACAACGTGCTATAGGGGTCAGATGAGCAGACGACAGCTGCTGCCTGTGCCCTGGTGATCCTGGGAAGCGTCGGGGACATCTTACAAGTGAAGTAATCCTGTGCACTCTTCTCAGATGATCTGAAGGTCAAATAATTGTCGGCTAGATAGGAAAAGGGAATTTCAAAGTCACTCTTATAGGCTATATATTTGCATTTCAAAAGCAACTCCTGTTGTCCTCAAAATAATTTAAATATCTCATTTATTTTTAACAGACTCTTTGAACTAAGACTAAACCCAGAAAATGATTTACCTGATTATAGACATACAAGAAAACAAATTCTTAAAATGAAAGAGTCGGGCTGAGGTGTGATTGACACAGGTCCATTTCAATGAAGCCATGTCATTTATGAGAGAAGCACATTTTATTTCTACTGATTTTCATAATTATTGATGCTTATGTTAAGTTCTGTTTTTTTTTTTTTTAAATAATTCTTAGAGATCAGAATGTAGAAGTAGGGGTGAGCTCTCCTGAGAAAATGTATTATGGATAATAAATTCTGTTTCTCTCCTTCCCCCAGATTTAAGAGTATTCACATCCTACCAGGTTATACTTGGTGCATGCACACATGTGGGGTGCACAAACAGTTCCCGGGTCATCCTGCATACAGCACAGCTGCCACCAGAACAAGTGGATCCCCCGATTTTGGCTGTCCTGGATTCTAGAACTATGCATGTACAGTAAGTAGGGCTCTTGTGTCTTGCACACACTGGCTCACATAAGAATCCCAATGAGTTCATTCAGAAGGGCTTGTGACATCAGACTAATTGTATTGTGATTAAATGCATAGAAATGATTAGGCCCGTGGTTCTAGGAACCTTTGATTATCACTTGTCAGCTTAATTTCCATTTTGTCTCTAGGCAATCAGGCCAAGCTAAATGTGTATACAACTTCTGTGCAGTTGTCAGTAAAAGAAAAATGACCAGCTACTTATCCACTGCCAAGTTCCTCATAGGTGGATGGCAGTTGGTAATAAATTGTAGTGATTAGAATAATATATACAGATATGTGGTGCATATGTAACTTTAAAAATATTATTCTATTTTATATGTGCAAATGTTTGCTTGTGTGTGTGTGTGTGTGTGTGTGTGTGTGTGTGTGTGTCCCATATATTCCTGATACCTAAGTAGGCCATAAAAGAGTCAGATCCCCTAGAACCGGAGTTAACAAGAATCGTGAGCCTCCATCTGAGTGGCAGGAAGCAAACCCAGATATTCTACAATATTTATAATTTATAGTCCTCTCTTATTTGAACTTATAAATGTTTAGATTTTTCTTTGATATTAATATGTGACTTTTCTCCATTTTTCATTATATGAGGTCTGAGATGCTGAGTTGGAATTTAATAGATTTCTCTTAGTACAAATTCATGCTTGTTCATTTTTATTTCTTACTCCCAGTTTTCTCATTTGTGAACAAAATGTTGACACTGAATAAATTCTGGCATTCACTCAAGCTGAAGAGCGTTACCATTCATTTCTGTTGCTGTTGTTCTGAGCCTAAGCCCTTGTATTGGCCCAGAGGTGCCTTAAGACAAGCCATGATGTTGAGTCCCAAAGATTCTGCACACCTCTGAGTATTTCCCAGCGGAGACGTCTTCTGTCTGTTCTGCAACTAGTCCTTCTCCATACCCAATGCACAGGAACCCTCATCTGCAGGTCCATTGCTCTTATTTTCACCTTTCACCTGCACCTGTCCATATCCTACATCTAGATGTAAAACCTCAAAGGGCCAAAAAAAAAAAAAGGAAAAAACAAAAACAAAACAACCACAACCCTGCCCATTGCCTCAGACTGTAGGTTTCTTTATGTGACTGCATACCCACTCTGTGTTGGATTGCTGGGTTTTTCAGGACTGTTTTGTTCCTCTTTCTCTCACATTCCTCAGAAGTGCTCAGATACTGTGTGCCTACACACACACACACATTAACGCACGCACACACATATTCACACATTTGCACATTGTTAACTATTTTAAATTATAAGTAACTAGGGGCTGGAAGTATGGCTCAATCGGTCCACTTATAGCAAAAATCAGGAAGGCCTGAGTTTCAATCCTCAAAGCATGCATAAAGACTGGGTGTGGCCACACATCACTGCAGCTCCAGCCCTGATGAGAGACACAGGAGGATGTCTGTTGCTGGCTGCTCACCCAGTCCAGCTTCAGATCCAGTGCGAGAATTTGTATACAAGAGTAAGGAACAGAGGTATAGACCAGGTAATGTCTTCCTCTGGCCTCTACATGAATGTGTCCTTGCATATGCACAAGCACAGACATCACACACACACACACACACACACACACACACACACACTTAAGTAACTAAAAGACAAGGGCTATATCACATTTCCTTTAAGATTCTTAGAATAGGCATTTTATAAGCATGTGTGAGTGCGTTTAAAGACAATTATTTTGAGCTAAAAAAAAAAAATCCATGTAGGTTTCTTATAGCAGGATACAAGGATACATTAAAATTTGTATGACTCTTAACCAGTCCTACATGTCTCTGTATAGACATGAATGAATGATGCTGAAAATACCGTGACTTTTGTTCGTTCCCAGGTGGAACCAACCAAGGCAGCCAAACGGAATTCTGGAGCGCTACCTATTATATACTTGGAATCCTACAAGTAACTCTACAGTGTGGAGTGTTGTCTATAACAGCACAGACAGCCTTCAGGCTCACGTGCTCCGGCACCTTTCCCCTGGATGTCCGTACCTCATCAAGCTGGGAGTGAGTCACCTTAGCTTCTGTCATGTCGTTTATGCCATCTTCCTTTCCTCCTAAATCAAGCAAGCGAGCAATGCCAAAAAGCCTCACTCAGTAGTATTTACACTGAAAATTACCCCTCTCAGACTACAGGTACAGCCTATCGGTTGGTTACCTGCATATTGTTTGTACTATTTGAAAGGATAAAATAACCATCTGGGTTAGCAGACTTTTCTAGACCTTATGTTGAGATGCTCAGAATTAATTTTTTATTATTTGTAGGACATTATAATTGTTGAGAGCTTTTCCCAAAATGCTTAGATTAATAAGATGGTTTCCTGTGGTGCTTGTATTCATTTGAAAAACTCCTCACAGTATGAATTTAGATCTTGTGTTTTTAAATGAAGATTCAAATGACCCCAAGGTATTCTTGAGTGTTGGTATACTGTGATGCATAGTAAGCTCCATCTCAGAAAGGACAGTCACTCAGTGAGACCCCAGACCCAGTGGTTTAGAGATTTCCTTGCAAAGATGATGGCATTTTTAATGCTAAACGCCACTTCTTTATATGAAGGTCTTCTAAAAGACCTTGATATTGCTGTGGAATTTGTGCTCCTATTTCCCTTTGCTTTTTGATGAAATATAATCTTTTTTTAAGTTTAATAGCACATCTGAAAATAACTGAATATAAACATGAGGTTGTCCCTATTTGTTTTAAACACCCTCTTCATTTCATAGCAATACCTATATGAGGGTATTTGCTTTGATAAATGCCATAGAAAATATTCTGCTCTTGATTATGAATAAATTTACATTTATGTAGACACTGTGTACGCATTCATTTTACTTAACATGCTCGTGAATGCTCAAAATATTATACCATGAGAAAATAAACTGCATCCAACTGTTGTTAACTGTCTGACTTGACAGCACAAAACAAGGGCAGGCAGACATTGTGAGGCCTCTCTTCTGGAGTAGGTCCATGTGCCTCACTGCTCAGCACAGCATGTGGATGTGGGAAATGACAGTTCAGGTTACCTGGAGTCATGTTACTGAAAAGCTAAGAAGCACACTTACAAACTTGATTTTCAAAAGCTAACAGTGAAGTCCACACTGTTTCCAAAATAGCTATATACGTGAAAACCAGGAACAACCTCAGTCGCTTGGAAGCAATCAAGAGTAAACAGAAAATGTTGAAATTTGGGCTTTTATCAGGGAATAAATGGTGCTAAAATGTTCTGTTCCTAAAGCCATTTTTAGGATACATTGTGCAGTCAATTAAATCCAGTTCCATATTCTATATATTTTTAAATTTTGGTATAACTTGAAAACTAAGTACCACTAGCTTAGTGTTCTGTCCTCTTGAGTTTTAATTCAGATTTTACTGCCGTGTGACCCAAGGCAAGTGCAGTGAGGCACATCGAGTTTAATTTTTTCAGGACAAAAATTAGAACATTGAACTTAATGGTTTTTAAGGTCTTTTTGAGAGCCCTAAAATTCTGTGATGTTAAAAAGGTAACCCCAAATAATTACAGCATGTGTTAGGTCTTGAGTAATGTTGAAGTCAGAGAACATAATGACGTGGATGTTTTTGTGCCCTAAAGGTTATTAAGAAGACAAACTAGCTCATGTTTTCCTTTAATTCCACTGTATTTATCATGGCAGAAAATACTCTAGTGCATTTTCAGGAACTATTCAGCTAAAAGTTTTTTTTTTGTTTGTTTGTTTGTTTGTTTTAACTTAGCTCGGTTAAGCAGTAAATTAAATGAACCATGGCATTTTAGGCTCATCCTGGTTAATTATGGGATTATTGTATATTTCACAGTTTCAATATAATAACTAGCTCTCAAGGTCATTAGATAAGTGGTGGAGAGCAGGTGCTCAACAAAGCATAGTGGCCTTTATGGATTGGCTCAGCGTGGTGACTAAGTGCTCGGAAACCAAACATGCAGCCCCCAGAGCCCTTTGGTGGCATTTGAAACAAGGAGATCCACTGGGGATTTGAACCCTTGGGATGCATACTGGGCATAGGACAGCAAAGCCACTCTGTGTCACTCCATTTAATGCTTGCATTAGTCTGTGTTATAAGACCCTGAAGCGGAGAGATTGCATCTTCCCAAATTCTCTGTGCAGAGCACTGACAGTAACCGCTGGAGAAAAGGAGCTGCAACGACCGCCCATGCAGGAATAGATGAATGACAGCCAAACGCATCCCCTCCTAAAGTGCCTGAGACTTTAAACATTGCTACATACTTTCTTTCAGAACGTTGGAGATGTGCGTGCTTCCACAGCCTGCACTCTCTGCATCCAGTCTAATGTGGTGGTGTTTGTTTTGAAGTTTGATAGGTCTTAAAGGTTACTAATAATTACAGCAAGTTAACAATTACGGAAAGCTGGTATTAATGTAGGCAGGGGTTGAGGGTAGTATTTGAAAATGTCCCCAGCAGTACTAGCTGTTTGTCATTTGGCAAATGTTAAATAACTGAAATGGTGAGCTCAACCTGTTTGTGTGTGTGTGTGTGTGTGTGTGTGTGTGTGTGTGTGTAAGACAGGGGGTATGTGATTGTGTCTGTGTATTGGAGGAGGAGCAGGTATATATGCATACATGTGGAGGCCAGTGAATAACGGTATCTGTCTTCTATCACTCTTACTTTGTCTTTTGAAATAGAGTCTTTCTCTGTCGATGACCTCAGGGCTCATCTACTGTCTACACTGGGCAGCAAGCTGCAGGGTCCTCCCCAAAGCACCAGGGTTGCATATACACACCACCCAGCCATCTCTCTACTTGGTGCTGGAGACCTGAGCTCGGGTTCTCAAGCTTGCCAGTGGGCCCTTTAACAGATGAGCTCTCTCCCTAAGCCTCAGGCTCCACTTCTCAGGAAAAGATGAATACGGCTAAAGCAATTGTGAGGGGTTTTATTTTCCTTTGTGCTTTAAAATATCCCGCAGTCTTCATACCCCTGAGCCCTGCTTATCTGAAAACAAAATACTGGAAAAGAGAATTCCAGCTTTAGTGGTTCCTAATAGTTATTATTTCCAAAGTTGTCACTGTAATTAGATTACATGCACATCTTATGGCACCAAATAAAGTCTCTTTAGATCAGAAGTTACCCATCTGCTGGGGATGGAACACAGCATCGCCAGTTTTGTTTTAAAGTGTCTGCGATTGACCAAAAGCTGTTGGAAATAGGTCGAAACAGCTTACTGCCTCGCAGGCTTTCACAATCCTTTCCGCTTTATAAAGACATCTCCAGTCAATCCAGATATTTATTTTCCTAACTTGGAATTTCAATCAGCACTAGACCACTCAGATGCAAGTTTAAGAAGAGCTCTCTAAATGCCAAAATTGAGATAATGCTGCAAAAACTTCTGCTTACACCCTGTTCACTGGCTGGGAGGTCATCTTATGAGCCCCAGACGCTTCTGCGCCAGACGACCAGGTTGTAGATTTCGGGTGACAGTCCAAGGAACAGCCCTCCCAAAGAGGACGTTGTATTTATTTTAGAAAACATCCTAAGATTCTTCGAAGAAAGCCAATTGAAGTTTATGTACTATTTAAATAAATGCAGTAGCATATGTCACATAGCACAATATTTCTTTGGAGAGAAGTAATGAAGAAAAATGCTGAAACATGAATATAAATGAGAAAGAAAATCATAACAATAAGAATTAAATCCCATTTTGTGATCAGTTTAACAAGCATATGCTGCCACAAGCTTTGAATCAAAGTGATAAAACTCTGAAAATGCATGGGATCATAGTCCCACTCTTTGAGAATAGGGGTGTTCTGTCAGTGTTCACTTTGATAACTCAGGTACCTCACCTGTCAGGGTTTGAGCATGTGGCTAGCTGACTGGGCTGGATTGGTGGAGGTTCCATCCTCAAGAGGACTGGATTTCTTCTCTCACTTGCACATGCATGATCTAAGTCAGAAACGTGAGCGAAACCCAGATAGTCTGATTAGGGTCCTACCTTAATGCCACTGTGTCCACGGATAATGATGGCATTCTCCTAGAACTCACCCCCACAACCTCTTTCTCCGTGTGTGTGTGTGTGTGTGTGTGTGTGTGTGTGTGTGTGTAGGTATACATTATACATGTGTATGCACTCATGTGGAGGTCAGAGGTCAGCCTTGGATATCATTTCTCATATGCTGTTCACCTTGTCATTTATTTACTTCTTTGTTCCTCTCCCAACCTCCTTTGTGTGTGTGTGTGTGTGTGTGTGTGTGTGTGTGTGTGTGTGTGTGTGTACATGTGTATTGTGTGCATGTGCATGTGGTAAGGATGTGTGTGCTTCCCTTTTGTTTACTGAGGCAGGGTCTCTGACCTGACCTGAAACTTTCATTTTCCCCAGACAGACTGGCCAGTGAACCCTAGCGATCCATGTGCTCCATTCACTGACATGCTAGGTACAGGAAAAGTTTCACATGCTGGTCTGGGATCCAAACTCAGGTCCCTATGCTTGTGGCGGAGCTGCTTTACCACCGAGCCGCGTCCCTAGGGCCACCTGGTTGGTTTTGAAGTGGTCTCTTCCGCCACTCTGGAGCTCTCTGAGTAGGCTGAGCTGGCTGGTCAGCAAGCCACAGGACTCCCTCATCTCGGCCTCCCCAGCACAGGGACTACCAGCGTAAGCTGCCGCACCTGGCTGTCCTCTGTAGGTTCAGGGGATTTTACACGGATTCTCGTGTAAGCGCTTTACCAGCTGAGCCCCCTCACCAGCTCCTGCTACAGATTCTTTCATCAGGAAGTGAACATCACTGTAACTGGCTGACTTTCATATCAATAATATACGCACATATATATCATAACGTAGCATATGTACTCGTTGTTTATTATGATAAGGAAACTCTGCAACCAGTTATAATAGCGTAGGCAATGGTTCCATCCTCCTGCCTGGTCAGAGATCTAAGCAGTTACCACCTTCCTCTGCCCTTCGGGCTGGCGAGGCTGCACAGGGCAAGAGGAATCAATGAAAACACCCAGATTTGTGGCTCTAGCTTGCATGAAAATACTCTAAAAAGCTGGCTGGCTTTTGCGTTGTTATGTTTTCACATTTTTCTTTGTGTTAGGGTGGATCCGGGCTGGATTTTATCTAGGCACAGGCTTTGAGTTTTGTTGTCGCCCTTGCAGTTGTAACTTGAAGCTCTCAGACTGAGAGAAACTCAAGTGCAGTTTTCTCATATCACTGTTTTCTAGAATTACAATTGCTTATATTTGCTAATGAGAAAACGAGGGCCTTGTGTGTGTGTCTCAATTTAAAAGAAAAAAGAAGAAGAAGATTGTCCAGTACGCTTGAAATCATTTGCAGTCCATTGTGAGAAAATGCAATGTCTTGAATGTCTGCCTTCTATTTCTGGTATTAGGTACAATTTTAGGTATCGCTTTAAATTCCTCATTTTGATTTAAGGGGATCCATGTCTTCTGACACAGAGTGACTTATTTGACCCTCTGGAGCTTTATTTAATTTCTCATGGTATTGAAATATGAACATGTAGGTTACACCAAAGTGAATCAAATGATTGGTTCTTATTCTTCACCCCATATCCAACAAACAAACAAACAAACAAACAAAAATGCTGCATTCCAACCGTGTGTGTGTGTGTGTGTGTGTGTGTGTGTGTGTGTGTGTGTGTGTGTCTGAGACCCTCTGCCTACCAGCAGAGCTTCTTTCCCGGTAGTATGTGCTCTTAGTTTCTGGGCTGTAAGTTAGGCCGGTTCTTCATCCACTCTGGTTACTTTGTACTTATTGAAGATGAGTCCTCATGTCTTAAAAGGCAATCTAATCAAATGCTGTACTTCAGTGTAGAAACAAGCATATTTGGAGGCAGTGAAGGGGACATTATTTTAGCAGAATCGCACACTCCTCCTATGAATGGTCTCTCTTCAGTGTTCATCTCAACTTTGATGCCCAGAACTGAAGTGTTTTTCTCTGTACCGGCTAAGGCGTGTACAAGCGGTGGCTGTGCAACGAGTGAGCCCAGCCAGGCCCTAATGGAAGAGACGGTTCCAGAAGGTGTGCCAGCCCCCACAGCCCACTCCTACTCTCCAGACTCCTTTAACCTCTCCTGGACGGAGCCTGGGTATCCAAATGGTAAGTGAACTCTTTTAGCCTGAAGTTAAAAACATGATTAGCAAAAGTAAATTAATATTCTAAATGGCAGCTTATATGTGGTACTTAATTTTTAATGATCATTTTAGCACATAAAATACCTGAGATACTATCCTTGTAGTTAGGGAGCAAGCACTTTGTAGGCTGACGTGCAGTTTTGGTGGCTCAAAAGTGCTCCCTCTTGATAGCTCTTGTGTACTGCATGTCATTGTTTAGTGTGAGCTGGCATCGTGGACAGGGACAAATGGAGACTGGGCGAGCACGGCTTTGAGAGTGACATTGTCTTTAAGGACTTTCCATTTTCAGCAGCCATTGGTTCTTCCTTGGAGAAGTAAAGAGGTGGGAAGTTCATGTACACAGAGTGCTGCAAATGCTCATGAGTTAATAAGTTTATTTTAAAAGAGGCCGCTTGGAACTCATATTCCTTAGGATGCTGTGTTTATAAATATTTCAACATGGAGATTTAAGCAATGCATGCATTAAACATGCATACACTTATACTTAACTTAAGGTGTATTGTATTTCTACGTGATGTATGTGTCCTTGTGCTGTTTAGAGAGTTAAAGCACAGAGTTACCCAGTTAAACATGAAAACAAAACCTCATTATAAAGACATTTTAATAGGCTTTTGAAAACTGATCTATTTATCCAGCTACTGGAAATATCTTTAAGATTTGCTAAGCAGAATTCTTGTTTAACTCTGGCAGAAGGAGATATCAAACCACATCCGACTTTGTGACAAATATAAAAATGTATTAATATTATAGGAACTGTTATTATAAATAACATTGCTGAAAACGGAAATGGCTTCTGTAAGCATAACCAGAAAGCATTAAACAAAACAAAAACCTTGCAGTTTTACTAGATTGTCTCTTGTTTACCATGAATTAACTATACTATTTCCTTCTAATTAAACTTTTAGCAAATGCAATAGCTGTATTTGAAGTAATGCAGAGCTATGGTAATTAGAGTAAGTGATTTTCTCTGCCACTGAAGCTCCTCCTGTATGGTTTCAACTTTCTTAATAAAAACAAATGATGTCCATAGAAAACTATATTAACCAGCCAGAATTCTTGTCACACTTCTGACTCCACAAAGCAATCTGTCCAGCCCATAGGTGTCAGTGAAATGTTACTGATTTGTTCTGATTGTATGGCTGCCATCCAGCTACCTGGTTTGCATTTGCATAGAACATAGTTTGGTAGCTGTTGCTCAGACTTCTCCTGCCCTGTCTCCTTGCTTGTCTGGAGAAACCCTTTTCTCATTTCGAGCATCTTAGCTTAGTATATTCTGTGCACTTGCAAAATGGTTTTTAAGAATATTCAGTAGGCAAAAAATTAGGGATATTTTGCTAATATTTTTACAGTAGCATAATGTGTTTAATCACAGTAGAATTTTCTACACTTTCATAGCGGGGCAGTGACTAAAAGGGCTTTAGAGATTGCTCAGTGAAGATCATGTGCTGCTCTTACAGAGAAGCTGGGTTCATTTGTCAGCCCCAGTGTTGGGCAGCTCACAACCACCTGCAAGTTCGGCTCCAAGGAGCCTGACTCCTTCCTCAGATCTCCAAAGGCACATAAATAAATAAATAAATAAATAAATAAATAAATAAATAAATAAATAAGTCTTGTAAGAACTTTTTAAAGGACTACTTCATAGGACTCTTCCCTTTTCTCAAATTTTCCATTGTTTCTTGCTGTTGTTGGTTCGGTGGATGGGCATGCCTAGTTCCTGCAAGCCCTCCTGCCCTCTGTCTATCTTCAAAGGTCCCGCACATTCGTTACATACCTGAAAGACAAACTTTATATCTTGCAGTCTGATGGTCAGATGACCTCTAAACTGTGGTTCAGCCTACCTATATGCCACTTTGTGACTATGTGACATTTCTTCATTTTTATGTCTCTGAAGTAAGATGGCCATTTTATTCTGGAAATCTTACTGAATTTTACAAATTGAGGTTAACATTCCCTCCCTTTATCTCCCTGCCTTTCCCTGTAGAGTCCCAACTCCTCCATCTAGGTTAGCCATAGGCTCCTATGATGCCATGGTGTCCTTCCCTGAGTGTAAGCATCCCCTTTATTCTTGGCCACATGGTCTTTTCAATGTCTTCCTCATGGCACTTATGACACTTGCCCTGGACTTACTGTTATTTAATTATCTGTCCAATATTCCCACCAGATGACCAAAACCAGGGACCATTCACTTCTTTCCTGTAGAAGATCTGGCAAAAACAAAACAAAACCAAAAACAAAACCTTAGTTAAAACTTACATGGCTTAGAGTTCTGCTGGGGGCACTGTGTTGGTTATTGGGTCCTGTTGCAGCACAACACCTCCTGAGAGCAGCGTGTAGAAAGAAGACCTTATTTGGGATCACCACTCAAGGAGGTAGTTCTTCATGCAGCTAACAGAGTCATGGCAACAGGCAGCAGGAGGCAGTCTGGGACTCCAGCCTATGGGGGGGAAATGCCATCCACCATTAGGGTGATTCTACCCACCTCCACGAAGTCAGTCTAGTTAATGTCTCACAGGAAGCCCAGAGGACACACTGATCTGTGTAATTCCTCACAGCCCAGAAGCTGCTTCTCTAGATGACTGGCGATCCCATCGTATTGACAGTGGAGATGAACCCTCCCAGGTCCTTAGTGTGTCCTTCATAGGTTTCTGTCCCATCTGAGAGTCAGCATGCCCAGCGTTGTCTTTTCATCCCCTCTCGTGCGCTCGCCCTGCTTCTTCTTTCATGCCATGCCCCTCACAGTTGACACCACCCGCTTATAACAGCACAAGGCCGACGGTCCCCCACGGTGTCCCTGTTGCTGCACCCTCTGATTTCCCCTTGCCAGGGAAGTCAAAGAGAACGTGAAGTACCTTATGGTACCCCACAGCCAAGAGCATCGTGAGACACAGCGAATGACGATGCTTCCTACTCCTTTTCACTCAGCCCAGGGCCGTGAAACAGTGTCACCCGCATCCATGGTGGGTCGTCCCACATCAATTAACCCAACTAAGAAAATCCGCCCCCCCTCCCGCAGACATGCCCACAGGCCAGTGTAATCTACACAACTCCTCACTGAGACTCTTTTCATGGGAGATCAAGACTAAGCCAAGTTAACAACTAAAGCTAACAAAATAGTTGTGATCATGTGAGCAAGAGTTTAACAATCTAGGGCTACACTTGTTTCTGAAGACTTGTACAGAGAGCCCCACGGAGTGGCGGACGTCAGCAGGATCTTGAAGCAGACGCTACAGAGGAAAGCTCACTTGGGTGGATGTTTCTCTAGCTTTCTCTTATACCCCAAGACCCCCTACCTAGAGAAAGGTGTCGTCCACAATGGGCTCAGCCCTTATCCATCACTTAAAACTCAAAGTAAGCACTCACAAGACATGCCCACGGGCTACTCCATTCAGGGCAAGCCCTTACTTGAGACCCTCCTCTCTGGTGAATCTAGACTAGGTCAAGTTGACAGTTAAAGCTAACTATGATAGTACACATTAATTCCCAAAATTAGCCCAAGAAATTTATAATATCCCCATGTACAGACGTAAAAAAATTGGATTAATAAGAATTAAACAATTTAATTACTCAAAATCGAGACAGCTAATTAAGGAGAAATGGTGTATGAAAAAAAATCTGTGAATGGCAAAAACTCATGGATTTATTCCTTACTCTATCTCCAGCTTTTATACACTTGTCCTTACAATAAGGTTCTGCCCAGACATATGAAAATAAAAATGAAAGTTTTACTCATTCACTCTTAATCTCATAAGGACAAAACTCAAATCCTTATTTGTCTGTTGTGATTTTCCCCAGTATTAAAGAAATAATTGTGTTTTTCCTTAAAAATATATTCTAAAATAACTATTTCCATGGTCAAGTATAATTTTATTTTCTTTCAGTTAAGTGCTCAGTCTTAACAGGTGCCACGGATTCCAGAATTCAGCGAGCCACTTAGGGAAACTGCTTGACAGTTTGGAACAAACCTTGGTTAACTTTTATGAAACACCTCCCATCAATTTGTCAGGTAGAATTTCCCAAGCATAGCCTTTTTTAGATTCTGTCAATGCCATTTTTAGGCAAGCATAAGAGTAATAAGGCATTCTTCACGGTGTGAAGCTTCTCTCTCTCTCTCTCTCTCTCTCTCTCTCTCTCTCTCTCTCTCTCTTCTCTCTCTCTCTCTCTCTCTCTCTCTCTCTCACCCCTTTTAATTGAAGGATCAAGTATTCACACAGGGAGATATCTGCCACACTCAATAAGCATCCGGACCTTGGGGGCAGCTTGTAGTTGATATTCCTATTGCTAAGCCTCACTGACAAAAACAAACAAATAGGTTTGGAGCATCGATATTCACTGTGCGTGTTATTTTTATGGCACACGGACACATTGTTGTTTAATTCTTACAGTAAACATAATTCTTCAGTGTAAATAGATGTATTAAATTTACATTGTATTGTATTGAATTTCCTTGCTTACATATGACAACCTTTTGAGCACCTTAGGAAATACAATTTGACATGGCATGATGAAGAGGCAGGAAGATATATACCCCAGTGGGTATGCTTTACAGGCAATTATGATTCAGCTTGCTTGCTAAATTAAACACCTTAAAAATTCTATCATCATGGAAACAGATGACAAACTCCAAAGTGCTTTACATTAGCCAGCCAATGAAAATTAAGTATTCATTTTGCAAGTTTTCATTGAGGAACAGAGTGTGTGCAACTGGATTAAATAGCCTAGCACACACACACACTCTCTCTCTCTCTCTCTTGTGTGTGTGTGTGTGTGTGTGTGTATGTGTGTGTGTGTGTATGTGATGAAAATGACAGTGGTGTGTTTCCTAGTCTTCTGCTGCTTAGTGTCCACACACTTCTCTGCTCTCCTCCATGCCTTCAAGGCAGTAGGAAAAATAGATACACAGAATCCATGATGTAGGAGGCTTGAATGTGCTAAGGCCAACATGTAACCAAGCTAGCTACCTTTTGGCTGTAAGATACTCACTGTGTTACTACAATGTATCTCAGATGTGGCATGCTCTCTATAAAGTGGAGGCAAACCTCACTGGCATCACCATGCACTGGCCCTCTCTACCACGCCGGCATCTCACCCATGGGATAGCACCATAAGAAGGGAGTGAGGGGGATGGCGTCTCAGACTCACTGCCCCAGCAGCCTTGCTGCTGGGCTCTGCACTCCAGGGCTGTGTTCATCTACAAAATCCTAAACCCCATCCAATAACCTTTCTTGTAGTGCCAGAGCATCCTCCAAGTCCCAGAACCTGGTGCAATCCTTCCCCTTATAGATAAGAGTGTGTCTGTGGGCCCCTTGCCTATGGCTAGGTGGTCTGCTGGGAATCTTGGCTGTCACTCGGAAGGGATGGCTTACAATTGTTTCCTCTTTCCTTTGGCCTCCACTCTCATTTCTGTAAATGGCCCCTTAGCTACAGTTACCTCAGCTGCCCATGTGAGTTGCTCACTGCAGACAATTTAGCTGATTCTTGAATGTCATCTCACCAACCTTTACCATATTTGTGGGATGAAACAATGGGGGATATGGAAATACATGCCAGCGCATTCTTTCATTCCAGAAACAGTAAACCATGCATACAGGTTTGAAATTCCACTTTGTTAAACTTTGTCTTGGTACTTCTGTGTCTTAAAAGCAATGGAGGAGCCACAGTCAATGGTTCTGGAGGCAGGTTATTATTTAGTTATTCCATGATGTTGGCATCTTAGCCAACTCGCTGGCAACCCAGGGAAAGGTTTCTCCTTCTTACTGTGGATCGCTTAGTTATAGTCAAATAATGGCCTGTAGTGCTTTTCCTCATGATGAAACAGTTTCATGTGTGAGGCATGCCTCAGGTACCATTTTCTCAGAAGAACATCATTCCTTCATCCACCGCAGACTGTCTAGTTCCTGCCTCCTTACCAATCACCATCAAACGTCCCTTCTATCCCATGGGGATTTCCTTCAACAAACTTTATAGACACTCAGCCCTTGTCATCTGTCTTGGCTATGCTGTCAATTTTGTGAAGGCAGCAACCAGCAATACGTGCTACTTCTCTGATTTCTGCATGGCGATCGATGCCAGCCACACAGTAGGCGCTCCAATGCACCCATACTGATAAACAAGACCACTGCACCAAACAATAAAAAAACTCACAGACTTTTAAAAAATGTGTTTTAGAAAGCCTAATTCAACTGTTTGGGTTTTTTTTGTTTGTTTGTTTGTTGGTTGGTTGGTTGGTTCGTTGTTTGTTTGTTTGGTTGGTTGATTGGTTTTTCAAGACAGGGTTTCTTTATGTATCCTTGGACAAGGCTCGCCTCCAACTCACAGAGATCTGACAGCCTCTGCCTCCCAAGTGCTGGGATTAAAGGCCAGTGCTGCAAAGAGAAACCTTGTCTCTAAACCTCCTCCTAAAAAAGTTTAATTCAGTACCCTACCTATTGCTCTTTCTGAGCTTGATTGAGGGAGGAACGGAGGAGTGAGCAGCATGTACAACAGCCCTTTGATATCACCGCCTCCAGTGGGGAGGGGAAAGCTGGGATGTTGAACACAGAGATTTCAGAGATGCTGGCAGTCTTCTCCTTGAGTTCTGATTATATAATCTAAAACACAGTTAAAGCTGTCTTTCCCTTAGAGAAAATCGCAAGTCCTCCTGAAATGCACTGTTGCCATATTCCTGCTTTAGTTCCAAATGGTTACACCACCTTCAAGGAAAAAAATAGCTTTAACATTTGTTATAGATATATCTTCTGTGTCACTCTTTTCCTCACTTCTAGTGTCTTCCCCCTCCACTTGGTTTTATATGTGATTTTGGATCACTTTTTGAGTCTTGTCATCTTGCCCAAGTCAGTACAAGTTCAGAAAAACATCAGTGATTCTCTCTGAAATTTATGGCTCCAACCTCCATTCCAGTGATTATTTTATGTTGCCCTTTGACTATGCCGATGAAAAGACAATATTGATAGACACAAGATGTCACCAGTGGGCATCACACTTCCTTGCTTCTCTGCAGTGGGAACTTGTTGCACACACTCCGGGACCATCTTCCTGAGACACGGGTTTCACATAGCCTGGCGTTGATGGGCTAGCCAGCTGTATCTGAGGCAACCCTGCGGGAGCCTCTACTGTAAGGAGGCTCAGTCATACTGGAATATTCACCCAGAGGCACTGTACCTAGTGTTTAATGGTGCCTGCCATTTGTCAGCCATCTATATTTTTTGCAGCACTTACCATTTTTCCATAAATCTTGATTGGCTCATTACTCAATTATGCCTGCATTTAACTCTCTTCTTACTTATATAAGAATGAATTCTATTTCTTATTCTTCCTGTCCTTCAAAAAAAAAACTAAGCGAAGTCAGGCAGGGTGGTACATACCTGTCATCCCAGCACTCTGGGAGTCAGAGGCAAGCGGATCACTGTGAGTTCAAGGCTAGCCCGGTGTACAGAGTGAGTCCAGGACAGCCAAGCCTACACTGAGAAGCCCTGTCTCGAAAAACCCAAACAAACAAAACAAAGCAAAACACCAAACATGCTACCTTAAGGGCATGGACCCTCAGTAAGTGTTAATCTTTGCAGTGAGCCCATTTTGATCATGCTAGGGCCATAGCATGATTGGTGGTCCTTTGTTGGTAGGAAATTGCTTCAAACTTAAAGATTAAGCAGAAACAGTGTCAACAGTAGAGTAAGCTCTTCTGTCAGGGCTCACATACATGCCTATGAGGTACATGTCCCTCTCTCAGCATCCTAGCAGAATTGATAGCAGTTCTGCTCTCTGGGAGTTGTCAGTATTAAAGACATGGTCTGTACCAGTCTTCCCAAGGAGAAGCCACCCATTTTGTGTGTTGCTTTGAGCAATTTTAGTTCATTAAATTTGACCTTTGGCTATCAAACATGTGTGTAATGAGCTTTGATTACTCTCACACCCAACCTATCTCCTGCTCCTAAAAATCCCCACTTAAAAGTGCCTTTCCAAGACTCATGCCTTCTTGTTTGTTTTGTGAGTAGTTTCAGTGATGACATCAGTGTGGCCACGGGTTCAGGATTATCTGCTGGTGCCCGGTGGGCTTGCTAGTTGTCTCTCTGTATTTTTTTAACTACTTGTTGTTTTAAGAACCAGCCTTCATGGGTGCTGGGAAGATGGCTCAGAGGTTAAGAGCACTAACTGCTCTTCCAGAGGTCATGAATTCAATTCCCAGCAACCACATGGTGGCTCACAACCATCTGTACTGTGATCTGGTGCCCTCTTCTGGTCTGCAGGTGAACATGCAGACAGAGCACTGTATATATAATAAATAAATAAACAAATATTAAAAAAAAAAAAAAAAAGAACCAGCCTTCAGCTCTCCCAGAAACCAGCCATGCACACCCAGGATTCTAGTTACAGATGGAAAACATGTCTTCAGCTGGAGTTGACAATGTCTACTACACTGTATTTCTATTTCTCACTCAGCATAGAGTGAGGATTAATGAGGTTTCATTCATTGGGTTAATAAATATTTTTTATTTATTGCTTCTTATAACTATGCTTTCAAACTTAATTTTACAACAGTTCTTGCTTTATTAGTGCTATTTCTATCAAAAAGTCTGCTACTAAAAATAGCAGTTGTAAAGTTTGCCCATATTACTTGATGAAAACTAGAAACCCTCCCCGTGCTTTTATAAACAACCTGCAAGAGACATTTACTTAGTCATTAAAAAAAAAAAAGGACACAAAAGTAGAGGATTAGGTGAAGTGGAAAGAGGACAAAGAGGAATGAACTAAAGCATGATAATAAAAAGTATTTAAAAATTAAGGACATTCCCCCCAAAAAAAGAATGTTCCTTCCAAATTACACTTTGTATTGTCCATAAATTTGCCAGGAGCCTGTCTCTAGCCCCATCATTCAGGGCCTGAGGAGCATGACCCGGCACAGCCAAGATGGAGGAAATGGCTAGGGCTGCCACTGCCTCCGTGACTGGGAGACAGACTCAGATGACACAGGCTCTGAACCCATGACAACATCCCACTTTGCCCTCATTTTGAAACCTGATACTTTGCTGGTAAGATTTGGACCACAAGGCAGAATATTGCAGAGACACAAATATGTGCCTTTCCCGCCCCAAGACGGGCTTCCATGGCCGGATTCACTATTCTGAGAAGGGACAGTGGCTTCTTCCTGCTACTTGGGACAGGCCTGATGATCACTGGTTGCGTATAGCATGATCAGATGGTAGTTTGGGACCTCTCCCTCCCTGGCCTTAGTATGCAGAATAGCCCATGGCACCTAAGTGGCCATTGCCCTGAGGTATTCTGAGATGATGTTAAAATAGCCCAAATGACCATGGAAATGGGGTGGAGAGAAATTTTGAAATAGAGCCAAGTGGTAGAGAAAGTATGGCGGATATCAGGAAGGATTAAAATGATTTATGGATAAACTCAACTTTCCCAGTATACAAAGCACTGCAATCATCTTTTAGCCTCTCCACCAAGTGCTGTCAGGTGTAGTTTGTCTCTAGAACACAGGGTAACTCGTGTGTGTGTGTGTGTGTGTGTGTGTGTGTGTGTGTGTGTGTGTGTGTGTGCGCGCGCGCATGCGCGCATGAATGTGTAGGAACACTTACGCACTAAAGTTGGACTGCAGCCTCACCCATTCCATGTCACACCTTGATACTAAGATTTCTGCATAGTTGAATTAACTGTCAAAATGCTCAATTTTTATCCGAGCTCATCTGCCTCATGCCCATTTTTGTAGAAGCCCTTCTCCCAATATATGTCATAGCTACCTGGTTTCTTGACATAGATTTCTGGGGGTTGACTTGCTAGAGTCAGGTAGACACACACACACACACACACACACACACACACACACACACAGAGAGAGAGAGAGAGAGAGAGAGAGAGAGAGAGAGAGGGGGGGGGGGGGGGGCTGGGGGCTAGAGGAGCTGTCACTGTCTCTATAGTGGATGGATGGAGAGCTCAAAAGACAAGCCAAAAAAATCAGTGAGATGGGACTAGAAAGTGATGCTTAGGGCAGAAGCTTAGGCGTTCACCAGTGGTCCCCCAGGTATCACCAAGTTAGAGATCAGATTCCCCACTGAGCACAAGCACAGCTTAAGTCTTGCCAAATGGATTTGCTTATATCCTTTGTGGGAAAACCAGTGAGTGCTCATAGCTTACTCCTAAAATCTTCTTCAAAAGTGATTAGGACTTTAAAGCCCATGCCTAAGGAATTTCAATTACTTATATCCACAATGGACTTTTTGTAAAATATCTTACTTCCCACCGTGAAGTGAGAGACTGTGCACAGGATCCTAGTGTAAGAGATTTTCAGTTCTGCAGCTAGTTAAGAAAATGGAAATGTTGATTTGAATGTTTTCTACTTCTTTTGAAAAGCAGCCAGGGTCTTAGCTTCTCTTTAAGAGGATCTGTAGCACACATAGGCCTACTTGAGGGGAAAACTGTGGTTGTTTTCCACAGTTCCTAACGCAAGGCAGTTTTGTTCTTCTTCTTCTTGTCATTGTGATTCTGTCTCACTCTTATCCCCTTGACTCTCTATGCATTTACTGGTTGTGCACTGTGCCTGTTTCACTTAACGGACAGGACTCTAGTTAATTAGCACTACATTCTTTAGTGTCCCACAGACGCTTACACTAAACACAAAGGAAAATGGGTACTTATAGAGAGGCTACCATGCATATTTTTGCAGCCACAAATGGTGCATGGTGAGAAAATAACGACTTATTCCTCAAAACATAGAACTTGAAGGAACTCACAAAATTCAACTATAAAAAGTTATCTTCAGGAATGAAAAATGGGCCATTGCAAAACCTATATTAAAATATTACCTTATTTAAAAACTAGATTACGAGAGGACACACTGATCAAAAGATAATTTTAATGTAAGTGTGCTGTATATTGAAGCCAGAGTGTAATAGATAGATAAAAGATAGATAGATAGATATAGATATAAATATATAGATATATAGTATTTCTCATTTAGTTAAATTGATGATGTATTTCGATGCCAGAGATTGAACACACACACACACACACACACACACACACACACACACACACACACACTAAAAGAAATATAAAGAACCTGTGCCATCAACATGTTAGGCCAAAGGTTCATGAAGGTTCTTATAAAATGAGCCAGAGACAAACTGCTGTGAGCAGGTCTACATGTGACTAAGTCCCTCCCAGCACAGGTGGTTGCTAAAGAAGCCCTGGGCTTGTAGCTCCATGAGTAATATTATTGCCAATGGATGAAGCTTGGGTCTGCTCTACAGATATTTACCAATTCAGGATTCTGGAAACATCCTTGAGTGGCTTCCACATTGCCCTTGACTTTGCTAGACTGGCTCTTTAACGTCTGCTCTTTCAGCTCTTCTTCAATAAAGTCTTCCTAGGTGTGTTTAGAGGTATGGAGATATCTCTTCTTCCAAGGGCTGTAAATGACTACTCTGCATTGTTAGGCGCTGGTTGCTTCACTATACTGGGTGTGAATGTATTTACCTTGTCAATAGATGCCATGTGCCCACCATAGGTGAGGCACTGTGTGCCCATCACATGTGCGGTGCAGTGCTTAACTATGGAAATAAGCAGATGGGGAAGGTTCATGGGTACCTACGAGCTCCTACAGTCTGCTGGGGCAATCAGGCAATTAATCATGACCTAGTAACACCACAGTGGACGATGGTTAAACGCTAGGATGGGGCCCTATTGTGAGTGGTAGGTGCAGCTACTGACCACTATGACAATGGGACACTTAGAGCGATTCCCGGAGAGCAGGTTCAGGGGTAACTTTAGGAAATTAACCTCACTTTGAGAACAGTTCTTATTTAACATGGTCAGACTTTGGTTTCCCATGGTGCAATGCTCTGTGAGTTTGGGGAGTCGATATTTCTAGCGAACTCGACTGTGCTGACTCTTGCATTCCTTCTCATGAGACCATTGCGCTTGAGGACACAGAGCCCTTGTATTTGGTGGCCACTCCAATTTCTCCTTTCTCAAATTGATTTTGTGAAAGTGTGCACAGGTTCTCCAACCTGACAATCAGAATGGGGTTGAGTGCGTGGCTGAGTTAATGTTGGAGAAAATGTGTAGTCAAGTCACATAGATACAAATCCTAGCTCAGAGGCTTGCCTCACCTCCGCTCCATTCCTCAGTTTCTCCATTTGTAAAGGAGGGATCATGATACAAGCCCTTTCTCTAGTCAGGCTGTGAGGAGATCAAGACGTGTGCATGTGTCCACTTAGAGCGCCACCCCGTATACCGTGTAGTGCAGGAGCAGACAAGCTTTCTTTATATCCAAAGCACCTGCTGAGAGTGTTTTTGGAGTGCAGATAAGCGTAAGCATGAATGTGTCCACTTGTTCTCTTTTGGCCCAGGACTTACATGGTGGCGCTTGATGTGGCTTCGAATAAGCCTTCCTCTAGAGTGGATGGTTCTAGAATTTTCTCTGTCCAAAGTAGCCTAACAATGTGGTGTCTGAAGTCAAGCATCCTTTGAGAAGAGACAGCGTTTAGAGCAGCGGAGTGGGTGACTGAGTGACTCCAGGAAGGCTCAAAAGGGGTACGTGCCTTCCTAGTTCTCGCTATACTGACTGCTGAGTTTTGTCTTCCCAGGTGTGATCATAACTTACAGGCTGTTCCTGGATGATGCTCTAATCCACAATTCTTCAACACTCAGCTGCCATGCCCATGGATTTGATCCTGGGAGCTTACACACCTTCCGAGTCCAGGCATGCACGGCCAAGGGTTGTGCTCTGGGACCATTGGTAAGTGGGTGAACTTACATTCTGGGATGTGTGAGCTGCTGCGTGATGCTGGGTATCAGGAGAGAAGAGCTTGTCAAGCACAAGGGAGGACACTCCTCTTATTAAAGTTCATTTAAGAGTTGTCTTTAGTTCAATGTTCATTTCTCGGCTGAGTGTATACCTGGGGGAAGAATGCACGTATTCTTGAATAAACAATAGGTTGGATGTGTTCATTGACATATGTGTAATTGTACCTGCTTCGATGACAAACAAAAAGTACATGTTTTCTTCTTAATCATATGCTGGTAACTATATTTGTGATTAAAAATAAATAGTGAAAACTGAAACTCCCACAATATGCTTAGATTGCTGCCCAACAGGCAGATCATCAATTAAAAGGTTGATCTTACTTCATTTCCTAGAGCAAAGTGTCTTTATTTCATAAATATGATGCATCTTTATAAGAATGATGTTTAAATTTTCATTACTGTCTGGTCTTGATGCCCTCATTTTAGAAGCCCATAATGTGTATCTCTGTTTCAATGACAGTTAAAAGCATGAAAAGAATTATCCTTTGTTTCTCAGCATCACTTTCCTGGTTCAGTTAACAGTGTGTGCCTAGCACAGACCAGCATGGCACTCTTCAGCCTGAAAATAACACATCACACATCCATGCCTTTTTCTTGATTAAATAGGTTTAGATTTTTCTTTCTTTTTTTTTTTTTTTTTCAGGATACATACTCATTAGTTTTAGGTATTTTTTGGCAGTGTTTGCTAATTCCCTATCATTTCATTGCACTCTGTCTTCATTGAATAGCATATTATATAAATATTACCACAAAAAATCTCAGCTCTTTGATTTAATTTGCACTTCCTTTGGATCACACCTCCTGTTCAGAGATTGGTCACTTTCCAAGAAGCTAAAACCACACACTGCTGAGACTGAGCCGGAGTCATTATTGCTGTCAAGCCTTTATAGTACAGACCCTTCTGATGGATACTGACCCTTAAAAGCAGGAGATGAAGGGGACCATCATGGGGGGAGGAGGCAAGGAATATTTTCTATGAGCTTCAAACCGGCACCTTTTCCCAAAGCGAACTGTGAGTTGTAGTTCTAGCTGCCCCACCTCATCTCCAGGATATTCTAGAAACTTTAAACAAGAGGTCACAGTTATCGATCTCTGTCCCAAGTGGATGGCAGGCAGCGTTAACCTTAAGAAATCAAATAGCACAGCCCTGACAGGAAAGGAAAGGAAAGGTGGATTGTAAAACCAACTCTGCCAGGTCTCCATCCTCTCCAGTCTCCTCTGGTTTGGAGCACAGAGCCATCTCCTTCGCTTTGGAACTTTTCTGTTGTGTATTCAGCCCTTCCCTTATTAATGATTTCTACATTTTGGAGACAAAAATAGGCTGTGTTTTAAAAACATGTTTTGCAAAGTTAATAGGCTTGTTCCCATACATGCATGAAAACACTGTCAGCGTGCCCTTAAACAAATGTGCTTCACAGGCTTAAGTGTGACATGACATACCCCTTCACACGGGCAAATGGTTCATAAAATTTAGAATGTGTACAGATTTGGTAAAATAGAGGTTTTTAAAAAATAAGTCATTTGTGCATCAATTGCACATTCTCACTGTTTTTGATACAGTAAGAATTTGATGGCTCAGTGCATTTTGTCATCATAGCCTGACCAAAGGGAGCTATTTGGGGTGATTAAGACAGAATTGCTCTATTCCCATTTAATTCCCCTGTGGTTTGTTCCATTATTATCAATTTGAAGAACATATTTGACTTTTGAAGGATTTATAATATAAAAAAAATATATTTCAGAGGCTAACGAGATGGCTCAGAGCTTAAGAGTACTGGTTCTAAACCTGTGGGTCACAACCCCGTTTGGGGTTAAATGACCCTTTCATGGGGGTCTCCTAAGATCCTGGGAAACCCCAGATATTTATACTACAATTCAAACAGTAGAAAAATTACAGTTTTAGAATAGCAACAGAAATAGTGTTATTGTTGGAGGGCGGGTCACCACAGCATAAGGGACTGGATTAAAGAGTTGCTGAGTCAGGGAGGTTGAAGACCACTGACACAAGGGCAATTGCTGCTCCTCAGAGGATCTGAGTTTAGTTGCCAAACCCCAGCTCCAGGGAAACCAACATCTTCTTTCAGCCTCTGTGGACTCCTGTATTCACATATGCAGGCCCACACACAGAAACACACACCAACACATGACTAAAACTAATAAAGTAAATCTTTCAAGATACATAAATAAACACTATAGCTTTCTGAAGAATTGGAAGCCACAAGAAGCCACTGTAGACCTGTGAATTCAGGCTCATCCAGAGGCGTACTTGTTCTGTGGAGCCTTGGATTTCCCAGCACTGTTTATCTTTAGCGTGAACTATTACTTACCTAGGAGTTTCACAGGCATGTTAAGAATTTTGTTAAGAATGGAGATTTTGTTGAAATGTTTCTGTGTTTTCACATGCGTTTGCTTTTAATTTTATTTTCTATTTCAAAGGATATTTTAAGTCAAAGCTTAGCCAACATCTACCCTCCCTGGGACTTTTTCTATAATATTCATTTTAAATCAACATAGATATTTAAGGATAAATTAAAGGAAGACAAAAGCAAACAAAAACTTCCTGGTCCAAGGTTTGGGTGTCAGTTTTGCTATAAAGTAAAAGTCAGAACGTTTACCCAAACACTGAAGGAAACATAAGAAAATGTTTATTTGAACTAACCAGGCATTTGAAAAGAATAATATAATTATCTGGAATTACCATTAATTATTCAATTTTTGGGTGTCATTTTTTCTGAAACTCTTTTAAACACCTTCCTGTACGATGATTGGAATGGCACATATAGAGATTATTAAAGTAACTGCATTGTTATGAAACATTAAAGTGATTTGTTCAGTTTTTTGAAGCTGGCTTTTCATTGCTTTGTGTGCATAGCTTTTTGTGACAGAAGCAAGGTACGATCAGAAAGCCCCCTGAGGAACCTAGAGACCTTCTCTCACGAAGATAAAACAGCTGTGGCCTCACACTTATGAAAAACTAACACTCAGTCTTTTTCACATTTATTTTCATAATTGGAGAAATGTATTCACCTTAACAAATGAAGTCTTTATAATTGAGAGTGTTTGCCTGCCTCAGGAGCTTGTGTTTAATGTGCTTGTGAGGCGGGAGTGAGCTGTTTGTGCTGTGTAACTAAGGCCAGGGCTAGGGACGTGGTCACTTGGTAAAGTGCTTTCTTTAAAAGCACAGGAACTTGTGTCTGAGTTTCCAGAACCCAGATGTGTAACCCAACCTCAACTCTCAGAAGATAGACAGGCAGATGACCAGTGTGGTCCACAGAGCAAGCTTAGCCTATTGATGAGCTCTAGGCCAATGAGAGATGCTGTCTTAAAACCAAAATGAGCAGCTCTTACATAGCATCAGCTAGAGTTGCCTTCTGTTACCCACATGCATTGTATATGCACATACACTCACCTGCACATACATGTATACATATATACAAAGAATGATGTGAAAATCACTTGCATGTTCAATGAACTTCAGAAAGTCAAATGTGACCGCTGATACTCAGTTTGCCAAACTCTAGTTAGTGATTAAAGGATAATTTTTAAAAAGACCACGAGCCTCTTTCTGCTTTCTTGCCAACAGCTGTATATTTCTTTGGACACTGGTCATTGTACTCAGTTAGTTATTGGGCCAGTTCTGATCCTTGTCCAGTTTAAGACTTGCTTTTATTTCAGAGGTCTTCTTTTGAAGTGATTCATTTCCTGCATAAGCAGGTCACCATCACATTAGCTTCTTACGTGATTTTTTCTTGGTGAGATTCTCTCTGCTACATTCATTTCTTGATGCCATCATGATGCTGTCCGTGCAAATGCAGCCTCACCCCACAGGGAAGCAGAGGCGGTTTACTCTGGGCCAAATGTGAATGGGCATGACCCCAAATGTGGCCTCTGGTTGCCCCAAGGAACGTGTTACTCATAGAAATGGCTTCATGAATGGTTTATAGTCAGAGAACCAAAGAATGAATGAATGAATGAATGAATGAATGAATGAATGAATCCATGCAGCCACCAAATATGGTGGAGGAAACATTAGGTAGGCATGCACTGAGAAGCCATGGACTTTGTTGTGGGTGCCAGATGCTGTCTGATGACACCTTTGGCTTTTGGATTAGTCTGGTGAGTGAGTACATGCCAGAGATTTCCTTTGATGGTCAAAATGGTATGACTCTGACCCAGATATGGGTGGTAAATTCTATTCATGGTGAAAAAAGACAGCCCAGGATAACTCTGGCTCTGGATATGCAATATCCCAACACCTCATGAACACAAGAGGCCTTAACCAATCTCCTGAGCTCTTTAACAAAGACTTAACTACTTGAGGGGACTTCAGCTGGTCATACAAGGGAGGAACACAGCTCAGATCTCAGACAAGAAAAAGAGAAGGGAGCAAGGGAGAAGAAGAGGGGAGGGGAGGGGGGGACAGAGAGGAGAGGGGAAAAGAGGAGAGGAGAGGAGAGGAAGAAAGGGGAGGGGAGGAGGGACAGAAGAAGAGAGGAGAGAAGGGGAGGAGTTAGAGGAGGGGACTGGGAAAGAGAGGAAGGGAGGGGAAGAGAGAGAAGGCTTCAGGTGGCTTTCGCACAAACCAAGTGTCCATCCCTCCCATTAGGAAATGGAGAATTTAGGAAAACAGACCACATGTATCTCCCTTTCTTTTACAAACACCAATAACTTATTTAAAAACTGTGAGAACAGTCCGTGGTTATGCGCAGCTGTGGGCACATGCTCACTACTCACATGTGAGCCACTCAAAGCTTCTGGAACACACAAGCCGCCGTCTTGGTCAGGACCTGGAACCCTAAGCTTTCTCAGCAGGAGGAAGAAGACACGAGGTTTGCCTTGATCCTGTTGGCAAAATAGGCATTCTGATTGGATGCTGCTGCCACTGTGATTTGCCTCACAGCAAAAAGACTCTTTGAAGAAATATGCTCAGACAAAAGCACGCACTTATTTTATCTGCAAACACAGTGAATCCTTTTTATACCCACAGGTAGAAAATCGGACTCTAGAAGTTCCTCCCGAAGGCGTGGTCAAAGTGCTTGTCAAAACCGAGGGATCCCGGGAAGCCCTTGTGCAGTGGGAAGCACCTCTCCACCCTAATGGGCACTTAGCCTACTCAGTCCTTCTTACTGGAAGCTTCTATGCAGATCAAGGTAAATTGTGTGCAATTCTTATTCCTTCAATAGAGTCAGAAAACCATTTATTTGTACCTGAACACTTCATTACTTTTAGCCTAATTTTCATTTCCAGAATTTTCCTGAAAATCCAACCTATGTAGATGAGTTAGAGAGTCTATGGTCAGTTTGTGGTTCCCAGAGCTTCAGGGATGGCCCCAACCAGGACAGCATCCAGCAAGGAGTGTATCAGCACACTCTACCGATGGTTCTTAGGGGCAGAGTCAGGTTGGGGTCACAGGACAAAGGTGGTTTCGTTTCTGGCATTTAAGCCACCTGTGGCCAACCAGCCCAGCACTATTAAATAGAAAACTACAGAAGGAAAAGTGAAGGCTGTGTGTACATGGTTTCTATTCTGTTGCTTTGAAATAATTGCTCTGCTTACTTATCGCTACTTGCAAGGCTCTGCCTTTGCATCTTACAAAGGAAGCATAACCATAGAGATGTGGGCCATCCAGCGCACAGTGGCGGTTGGCATCATCTGTGGTTCAGTCGCCTCTGGGTGTTGGGTTGAATCTCTTGCAGAGAAGAGTCTCCCATGTGTCCCTTCCTTGCCTGAAACACAACTCAAGCCTAAAATGCTATGTGTACGAAGGCTTCAGCTTTCACTTGTTCATTCCATTCCAGGTAAGTTATTTCTGGTTGCCACTTTCATAATTCTTCACTGGAAGCTTCTATGCAGATCTAGGTAATTCCGGTATGGCAGCTGCTAAATTGAGCAAGGGCTTGGACTCTTGGTGTCCCTTGGAAATATCATCAAATTTCATTCGTTGAGCTCTGTTAGCATGACTGATGCTGCAAGCTCGGCCTACCACAGAAGCTTTGCAGGATGTGTCTTAGTAGAAATTTTAATTTGTACTTTTAGTAACTGTTTGCTTTCCTTTTCCCCCAAAGAAGCCATACTACTTTTATATGGGATGGTTTTTGCATTTGTTTTCAAACTAGTAGCAAACAGGCAAAGCCATGGCAGGCATAGCTGCACACTCCAGTAAAAAGAAAACCATAGCCTCCAGGCTGTCATTTGTTCACTTTTGCCTTATGTCTACTTGTAAGACTTAATTGCATACCCCAAACGTATAAAAGCACAAGGAGACAGAAAAACAGGCTTTCTAAGGCTCTGAAGATGGAATTCCTAAACTCCCATAGTATGTCTGCAAGCAACTAAGCAAATGCACAGTGAACAGCGGCTGAGTCAGAGGCCGAGCTGATCCCTCAAAGATTGGCGTGTCCCTTTTTTATGCAATCAGGGCTTTGATGTATTCCGCTGTGAAGCACTCGCAAGATTATGAGGTGAAGGAGTGATGATCGATTTGAAAAAAGAAGCAACATTTAGGCCGGACCCATGACAGCCCAGCTATTTCCGCCAAGGCAGCTGGGTGAATAATGCAAGAGCCATGTTCCCCCTCGTGTTTAATCTTGCATTGTTTTTGCAGAGAACATTTCTGCTTTCCTTCTAAGTCCTGTCATCTTTGGTTGTCATCCCGTCCCTCAAACCATCAAAACGGTATTAAATGTTGCAAAGCTGGGCAGCGAGAGAACTTTCAAAAGTCAGAATCCATTTGCTAAGCAGCCCTTGTAGAAAATGTATTCTGTCCTCGGCAGAATTTTCCTTCACTTCTTTCCACTGAGAAGTTTACTGATTTCTCCCAGTGGAATCTGCTGGAATTTATCGGTTCATGGTTGGCAGTCACAGATTAAGGTAAATGTCGATCCGTAATGACCCTCTACATGTTAGCATTTCAGTAAAGCTGGGCTTTTATGTCAAAGATATCGGACAGGGAGCTATTACACATGACAGGGGTGATCAAGGGACTCCGGACCAAGGCAAGCATTATTAAATATTGACTAGTTCCGTGATTTATGTAGAGCTGGAGGAAAAAAGTGACTTTTTAACCATTATATATTCTTCAGCAACGAAAACCAGCCATTTATCTGCTGCCGGTAGTGAAGGACAGAGAGCCTGCATATTTTAGTGGCGGGAAAACCTAGTCTTATAAATGAGACGAACTCCTCCGTGATAACATTTCAGCGTGTTAATTGCCAAAAGCAAAGGAGACAAAGTGGAAGCAATTACAAGGTTTGAGTTAGAGAATCCTGGGGTGTGCATGTAACTCGGGCCTGTGGGGGGCTGGGGGCCAAGGTGAGAAGTGGAGGGCACATCTTGGAACCGGCAACCTCCTTTTGTTGGTTCCTGTCACTGGAAGATTCCTGTCCGGTGCCAAGTACAGGATGGTGACATCGTGTTCTGTCGGCTAGCAGCAGGCAGGTGGCATTTGCACTGAGGACAGGGAGGTTTGTGTGGCTCTCCAAGAAAGGAAGTAAATAAGAATTCATCAAAGTTATCAAAGAGATCACCACCTTCCCAGAGTTATACAAGGCTTGCTGAATTGTCGGGCGACTAATTGGTTATTTCCTTGGCATGATGAACAACTGTGGTGGCTGCTGAAGAAGAGTGGTTAGGATCCCCAGGACGGGGAGAAGCAGGTGCCAGCACCTGGGCCATTATTTCTCAAGCCAGGACAGCCACCTCTCTCTCTGCAGACACCTACCCAGGAACCTTGCTCCCTCCATGTGGCAACTCTGGTTCTGAGCCAAAAAACTTTCCAAAGTCAGGGCCATATTTTGTAACAAGTTAGGCAGCGTATAATCAAAAGATTTTCTTTTCCTAAAAACTATCCTTTTGTCAGATATGATTTTTCCATGAATCAAAATTTAAAAGACAAAAGTGAAAGGCAGCCAACACTTCCAATCTGTTCTTGAGTCTCAGAGGAAACTGGAGTGCCTAGTCTTCTCTCGTGCACCTGTCTGTCTCTCCATCTACCTATCCGTCCATGCGCCTCGCTGCATGTATCCCTCCGTTAGATGAGTGCACTTCGCACCACACGTACAGCTTCTCACACAAACTATACCAAGCTGTGTGCTTAGCCACCAGTTATTTTATTGAAATCAGTGGTTTCAGAGATGTTGCGGTGAGAGTTCCTTGAGAACCTCCTGTTTTTACAAAGCCTCACATACTCAGTGTGTTCATGCGCCGTCATTAACTAACTGGGTTCCCAACTAATAGACATTTGTCTAAGTCTTTGGTTATACAAATAGTGCTGCAGTGGATAAATATCCATCTTATACCTTTGCAGGTATATTAACTAGTGAGATGAATTCCTTAAAATGTATCACCTGGTAGAAGAAGCAGTCCTCCCCAGGGAAGAGCAAAATAAAAAAGTTATGATAAAAATGAATTGCCTGACCAAAGAAAATGTATTATAAATGTATAGCATACTAGAGATTTCGCTGCACAGGAGTACAGCTTAGGAAAAGGGTGTGCATGCCACATAGCTAAGCAGCACATTGCCACACCGGCCTTTGCCAGCCTGGTACACCAAAAACAGTACCTGGCGGCACGTGGGTCGCATTTCTCCCCACAGGACTCAGTGTCAAGAAGTTTTCATATGTAAAGTATTTAGAAAAGAGCATATCTCTTCTGGGAATTCAGTCTTTAGCACCTCCTCTCACGGAGCCATGGGATCTCCTTAGATATTAGGAAAGCTTGCTCTAAAGACTGCAAATTTTCTCATTGGTGTCTTCCCTAGCACTTGAAAGCATTTCTTCAAAAAACATGTATGCTCGATCCGCTCGGAGTATGAACTGCTGTGTGGTGCAAGGTGCCCAGATCAAACGCTGAGCATCCCTTTGTTTCCACAGTCACTCTTTAAATAACCCACCTTGTCCCCCAGCAGATGAGGCACCCTCCCTGTGCACCTCTGCGCGGTAAGCTCGTGTGTGAAGAGCTGCACTTGAATCTGCACTTCCACTTTTATTTCTGGGTCATTAATTGGTCTTTGGAATGTTCTTCCTTGTAATCTTTTAGACAGTGTTGATGAAGTTCCTGCTCCCTGGAGAATTTCTGGTGCTGTTTGTATGAGGGTGGGGCACTGATGTATTGCCAAGTACAATTATACCTGTGTGGTGTTGGGGTTTTGAATCAATAATAGGATGACATTTTCTGTTGGTTCTCTATCTCTCATTTTTCTCCAGTAAACATGTATGTTTTCCATGTTTATCCTCCTATATTTTGTAACTAAGTATAGTTTTATATGCCTATAAATTGTATCACATGCATTCAATTGTTAATGCCACTAAACAACTTTTAAAGCAACTTTAAGAAAATGACCTGCAGCCTTCACTTTCAAATCAGTACCTTCAGATCCCCATACTATACCTTCACAGACGTATATCAGTCTGGTAATGATCAGGCATCTCATAACTGCATACACAGCTGCATACACACAACTGTGTACACACAACTACACATACAAAACTACATACACATAACTTCATACACATAACTACACACACATAACTATATACACATAACTATACATACATAACTACATACATACAACGGCATACACACAACTGCATACACACAATTGCGTACAATTAACTACACACACACAACTGCATACACACAATTGCGTACAAATAACTACACACACACAACTGCATACACATAACTACACACATACAACTGCATACACATAAGTACACACACAACTGCATACACATAACTACACACACATAACTACACACACACAACTGCATACACATAACTACATGCATACAACTGCATACAATAACTACACACATACAACTGCATACACATAAGTACACACACAACTGCATACACATAACTACACACACAAAACTGCATGCACACAACTGCATGTAAATAACTGCATACACACAACAGCATACACACAACTGCATGCATATAACTGAGGTGCTTGCTGCAAGCATCTGGTATCATTGTCCCTGAAGCATTATAACACTTCTATGTGGAAAAGAGCTGATTAGTTAGACTTTCAACTAGTGTTTAACTAGGTCTATAAAACAGCACCAAAATCCGGACGCAGAGGACGCCTGCAAACACGTGAGATGAGAGGGGTACACGAGCCAATCTATTCTCAAGCACGTGAGGCAAGAAGTGAGGTGCTGGGATGACACACAGAACAGAGTTAATTAGGGGAAGGTGTAGAGGAAAAGCTGAAATTTCCCCATGGTTTAAATTATGGACCTGAGTGTGAAAACACAGTGAGGGAAGGACAGAGAAGCACAAACAATTAAGAGTGGCAAAGTTAAGAGGGTGCTCCTTCCGGGCTGGGAATTGGAAGGGCGTTTCCTGCCGTTTGCAGCCAGGGCTAGCACCTAGTTCTTGGAACTACAGCTGCTTTGCCTCATCCATCCAGTTGAAGGAGCCCAGGATGAGAATCAGTTTCCTGAGGGTGAGTAGGTGCCATTCACTGCCCAGTTAGTGCTGTACTCGAAGCTCTCAGAGTGAGTCATTCACCTCACTCAGGTGAGCATGAACTCACAGTGACCAGTAGGAAAACCCTGAGTGTTTGGGACTTGTTGCTGTTTATTCTGTAAACATTCATTATGATTTTAGTTGCAGGTAACAGGTTTATCGTAGCTTCGCACATATTTAATCTCTGCTATTTCTAAATAAGGAGAATGTGTGAATTCAATAAAACTACAGTAAATTACAACAAGTAACAGAAACCTGGCTCACATGAAATTGGCTTCAAAGTTACAACTGATAATTTGTTTAACCACGTTCATGAAAACCATCTGTGCCAAAAATGTCAGTGGGCATTATCAGTATTGCAGAGTTTCCAAACATTTTTAGCTGAAATATTATAAAAAAAACTATCCAGTTACCCAAATTAGGAAATGGAGAGTAACTTCATGAAGAGAAAAGTGGAAGGCTCTGAATTCCTTCAGCATGTTTTCCCCAATGCCAGCCCTCTGCCCCCACCGGGATTTCTGAGATCCCCCTCGCAATCCTATTTTTAGCAGACAATGCTGTCTTTGCCGCACATCCGGCTCTTTTCTCCAGCGGTGATTGTGGAGTCTTGTGTGAATTGCTTAGCTCTTCATTGTCCTCCCTTTGAAGGGGCTGGGAAGTGATCTTCGGCGCGTGATGGCCCGGCGTGTGTTTTGTGTCTGAGATGTACTAATTGCCAAGTTCTTTGTGCTCCTCCGATTGGGTTTCATCTTCAAATGCTCCTTCCTTCAAACCCCCTGTTTGGTGGAGTAGCACAGAAAAAAAGACACAAGTTCGAAAAAATGGTTGTGGATTATTGAGTAAATAGAACGAGTCAGGACGGAAATGCCTTCTCTTGCAGCATCTCAAAGGGAAATGCTTTTAGTGTGAAAACAGATTGACGGTCTCGTATTGTTATAACCATGACTTTGTGATTTTTGTAAGTTTCACTTCTAGAGTAGAGGCAGTTATAGCGCATGGGCTTTGTGTGATATGTCCCCCTCAGGGACACCTCCAGCAGCGGAAGTACTGAAGAGTGGCATGGTCTGGCTATTTGAGGTGATTTGATGCCTAGTGAAGAACATGGTTTTCACAGCCTGCACAGCCTCTCAGGGGTGGCGGCTGCTTTCATATCACTGGATTTTTTTTCCTCCCACAGAAGACAAAGGAAGGACACTTAAAGGATGTGCTCTCTCCACACCGGGGCTCCATGTCAGCTACAGGACGCATGAGTGCCTATGTGGTCCACTTTCCTCTTTCAAGTCCTTCCACCCAGTGGACTTACTCTGCCTAGAAGTTGCCAGTCCCCAGGAAGAGCGTGTATCTGTTCAAATGCTGCAGATCTCAACAGAAATTACAAAAAAGATCGGAGATTGTGGTGTGGAGGTCAAGGTTACCTAGAGAAATCCAGGGATTTTGCTCAGGACCCAGCTCCCACCCCACCCCTGATACCTACTCTCTCTCTCTCCCCATACCAGTAAACTGTTTTTTATTAAAACTACAAGGCAAAAGAAGATACGTGGGAGCATGTGTTTCCTTGGGAAGGTAAAATAAAATAATGAGCCCTGGAAACTCCTTCCAGTTGCAAGGAGACTGCAGGAAGGCTGGGCTGTTCGGAAAGGGACTGCTTTGTTTTATCGTCCCTGGGGCCTGTTTTTCATTGTGGAAGGAGCCGTGTATTTTCCGAGTCCTGCTGGCAAGCCATGCAGTATATCTGACACACTGCCCCTGGGGAGGGACTCAGTGGGGGAATTGTTCCCGGCATGCAGGACAGCTTGTAACTCGGAATCCCGTTGGAGAACTTTGTAGTTGTGTGTCAGTCAGCAGGAAGATGAAAGAGGCCGTTTCTTTTCAAGCAATTTGAATTCATTTCCCCGTAATGAGTTAGAAGGGAGGGCAGCCAGACTGAGCTCAACTGAGACGCTATGGAGTGAACTTCCCAGGGTGAAGGAAACGGGGAGCTGAGGGAAAAGAATGTAGTGTCAGCCTGGCCACCACTGCCACCACTGCCACCAAATGTTGCCCTGGCTTCTTGTCAGTCTATTTCCTAGGGCCATTTGTCCTGACTCCAGGGTCTATATTTTGGGAATATACAGTCCAAGAATATGCATCCCTACCCAAGGTTTTACAATACAAGTCCAGTGTATAAACACTACCACCCAGCAAAAGAATAAGGCAGCCATGACAGCCCCTTACACAGCTTCTCCTCATGGGCTGACGAGTGTCAGGTGCAAGGCTATGGATCCATTCATGGGAGACAATGGTGACTGCACAGTTCCTTCCAGAGACAGAAAGTAAACGAGCGCTGTGGTAGGGGACTTGCCAGCTTGTAGACAACAGGAAATCCTGAACCTTTTCCTTTTACCATTTTAGATATCCTTAAATCACAAGAGACATTAATAATGTAGACACACAGCAAGTATTAACTTGGGAAACAATGTCTCATGCAAAGACAAAAGAAGAAAAGAAAAGGTTATGGCTATTACTACCTTCTTGGTGCACTTCTGGAAATAAGAAATATGAATATAAAGGATGTTTTTAAAGGCACACTTTCTGCCTTAAAAATAGTTGCAGCATTGTTTACAAAACTAAGATCTGTGTCATTTTAAATTTTAGGTGAGAGAATGCATATTTAGAGCATATATTATTGACATTTCTGATTCTACACCATGTCCTGGCCAATGACGCTATAGAAATGTTTTATTGGGACAGATCTTCCCACAAGAATGGAGTTAGACATTAATTTATCAAACTTGTTTTAGAATTCGTTTCCTCTCAATCCTTATAGGGCAGCTTATTGGATTTGTGTCTGATATCTAATTGGCTGTTTTCCTGACATAATGAATGGGTGCACCTGAGCTCTTGTGTCCATCGAGGCAACAATAATATAGTGATAGTATGCAAATAGCTACCATGGGCCTCAGACGCCCCAGAGGGTGAGCAGGCCGGAGCCATGTTCTCACTTGGAGCCCCACATGCCTTCATTATAGAAGAGCGTGCCATTCGAACCCTGCCAGAGATGCTTGGGTGACTCAGCACAACTCTGCCCAACAACGTGCCTTTGACTTGGGAAAAATTTTGCCTAATTGAAAAAAAACTAAACCCTCTCTTTTTGTTAAAAAGGAGGAAAAACTTAAAACATTCAGCAATGCTCAGGCCTTGTTTGGGGAGCTTCACATGTGGGTGTCAGCCAAGAATCAGATGTCTTTGACCCTGTGCTGGCCCCACCATCCGTCTGTCTGGGGTAGGCCGCCCAACTTTTCTGTGGCCAGTGTTCAGCACCATGGGTGTCAGTTTGCAGATATTTATTTGCAGAAAGACAGTAGACAGTGTCCCCATAATTTTTAATAATCTGAATTTTTGTGTGAGGCATTCTCAGTATATACCTGGCATAAATGTTGCCTATGAACTGATTTCAGAATGAAGTTGGAGAATTAGCCACTCAGGGAAAGATAAAAACTACACAGTGTCCCTCCTCTTACCTCCTGATTTTTCTTGCAAGGGATTGGGAGTAGACATGTGTGAATAGTGAAGAGCTTTTCCTTCATCTGCAGGAGTCTTGTTCCCCCAGCCGCAGAGTCAGAATGAGCTTACTCAATCTAGATACTGAGAACAGCCCACTTAAAAACAGTTCCCAATTATGTGTTCTTAATCAGTTGTTTTGATAAATTATCAGTGCCATAGAATCTAAGAGTCTTACAGAATAATTTAAGAAAACTCAATTTTGAATAATTTTCAGGAATTTGGGGTTTTAATAAGTAAAAATTTCCCCTAAAATCACATATTTTCCTAGTCATATAATTTTAGAGAGATATCCAATAACTTTTATACCTGAAGAAGAGAAATGTGAAAGCACAGAGTCAAATTCAGCTATTTGTTCATACAACAAACTGGCATGCAGCTTGTCCCATGAAGCAAGAAAGACAATGGCATTGCTAGAGGTACAGTCCCTGCGAAGAGAGGCACCAAATGTCATAGGAAAGATGGAAAATCAGCCAAACGATCATACAAAAATACAAAGCTGCAAACTTGAGGATAGCTAATCGAAATTATTTATCATTAATTTATTGCATAATAAAGTACTTAATATGTTCTGAGGATCAGGAAAGGTCTTCAGCCACTGGTATTTAATGTAACTGAAATGTCTGACTAAGGACTGACCTGGAAGAGGATCACAGAAGAAATGCATTTGTGAGGTTTCTTTTTGTTAAAAAGGAAGAAAAACTTAAAATATTCAGCAATGCTCAAGTTAACAAAAAGAGTATAGGGTGTGGTAAAAAAATAAATGAATAAATAATAGGTAGAGGATAGATAGATAGATAGATAGATAGATAGATAGATAGACAGACAGACAGACAGACAGACAGACAGAGCCCAGGATGTCCAAGGCACAGTGGATGAAGAAGAGACAGATGGTCTCTGGGTGAGCCACTTTCTGTGACTGCAAACTCTCAGCACACGTGTGAAAGTCATGCATGACCATGAGGGACTGTGACCCAGTATGCAGTACTGGGGCTTAGTGTGGAGGTGGGAGAACCCCCTCCCTGGAGATGACTGACTGAAACATGAAGCTTCAGGTTCATTGAGTGACCCTGTGTCAAAAAATAAGGTAAAAGGCTACAGAAAAAGATACCTGACACCCTCCCAACACACACACACACACACAGAGACATATGCACACACACTCATTCTCTTGTACTCACACAGGAATACACACACACTCACATACATGCATGAATACACATATGTGTGCATACATGCGTGTATATGCATATGTGTACACACAGAGAAGGGAATAAAATGAAGCTGGACAGCAAGACAGAAGTTACTTTCTCTGAACCATGTAAGGAACTTTAAGCATTCTGGCCTCAAGTTTCAATAACTGAAGAATTCTCAAAATTTCCAGTTGAGGTGAAGATTTTCATAAGTTACTCTTAGTATCTGTAGATTAATTTGGATAAGCAGTTATCCCTTCTTTTCTCCAATTATATGCATATTATATTTCCATTTTTCTTTCTGTGAAATACATACATGGACACACACATACACACATATATGTATATACACATACATGCATTTACAAACATATTATATGAACACATATACATGTGTGTGAGTGAATTTGAAATTTACTGTAAACATTTCTTAGATTTGATTTTGTACCTACCAAAAGTCCATGGATGTGTCTTATCACATCATTCCACACATGCATGCATGAGCACTTACACATATCCCACACATGCACACATATGACTGAGTGTGAACACACCAAACTATATTAACAAGCCCTTTTGCTGGATTTCAGATTCTTGAGTATTTCTACATATTTCCTTATGAGTTACAGTTCAGGATTTTATAAGCTAATTTATTTATTTTCATTGGCAAAATGCTTCCAGGAGAAGCCACATCGATCCAGAGGCTTCCCAACCGTCTGCCCATCTGGCTGTAAGTGTGCTAATTTGGTAGGTAAAATGGCAGGTTGCCTTAGTTTTCTTCTTTCTTTTTGAGGCATTAAAATTTGATCTGGCATTCAAAGCAGCGTAAGTACCACGGATGATGCTTACTAGTCATCCTAACGTTCCATGTTTTACCCGGCTTGTTGTCGTATGTTTCTGAGACCTGAAATGGTGCTGCGGCTCTGGCTACTTAAATATTTGCGTACTAGTGTATGAAGCGCGTGACCATCTAGACAGGAGCATATCTCTTGCTAGACTTGGCAAAGTCCATGAAAGACTTAACTTCACAGCTGTGTTGCTTCCAGCTTCTGAGGAACTTGTTTTCCCCCTGATAGGTCACCCATCTGCTAAATTAATCTTGCTGATTTTAACAGCTAACACTTTTTCAATACTTTTATATCTTTACGTAAATTTCTGTCTCACCCTCCAGTTTATCGGGTGTCGTTATTGAAGATCTCGGCTCTCATCTGCATATTCTCCTGAGTGCATGTCAGATTAATTTGAACAAAATACCACAGATTTTTTAATGGACTCTCTCCCTAATGCATTCCTTGTTGAGGAATTAAAGTCTTTGACTATTTCTCACCTGGTGACATGTACCATCGGTCCCTTCACTTAAGCACGTTGAATAGTTTCGTAAAGTTTTGTCATGTTCTGCATTAAGAGATCGTATTTCTTGTTGGCATTGTGTTCACATGTTTCACTCTTCGTGACCGTGTTCACTTATGGTTATCATCGCGTTAACAGAACCACTGGTGTCATGTTCACATGTTTCACTCTTCGTGACCGTGTTCACTTATGGTTATCATCATCGCGTTAACAGAGCCACTGGTGTCATGTTCACATGTTTCACTCTTCGTGACCGTGTTCACTTATGGTTATCATCATCGCGTTAACAGAACCACTGGTGTCATGTTCACATGTTTCACTCTTCGTGACCGTTTCACTTATGGTTATCATCGCGTTAACAGAACCACTGGTGTCATGTTCACATGTTTCACTCTCGTGACCGTGTTCACTTATGGTTATCATCGCGTTAACAGAAACCACTGGTGTCATGTTCACATGTTTCACTCTTCGTGACCGTGTTCACTTATGGTTATCATCGCGTTAACAGAACCACTGGTGTCATGTTCACATGTTTCACTCTTCGTGACCGTGTTCACTTATGGTTATCATCGCGTTAACAGAACCACTGGTGTCATGTTCACATGTTTCACTCTTCGTGACCGTGTTCACTTATGGTTATCATCGCGTTAACAGAACCACTGGTGTCATGTTCAACGGTGCTGTAAGAGCATGCCATCCCCATCCCTAGCCTCTGTGCAGTTCATGAATCTCCAGATTAACGTTTTTTTCTACCCCTCTGAAGACAGAAAATGTGCTTTAAAAATGCATTCTGGGTGACTCCATTATGTGGTGCCAGCTGTGTATCACCCTAACCCAGACCGAACGGTTATTTCAACACAAGCCTTCTAGCTGAAGCGTTATATGGCAGATATAACCCATGCGATTTGCATATGCCCCAATCAAAGAATCTTCTCAGTTATTTGTTTATACTGATTAATTTGAGATTATTAAAATAAGCGTATATCCAACACGAGAAGATTATAATTCGTACCTACTTGTGTAGACTGAGAGCACTAGAAATTCACTTCCTTGATTGTTTTAAAAGGAAAAAGTCAGATGGACACTTAAAATTATTTGTAAAATTATGCTTTTAGTATTTTGTATTATAAAAATCAAGTTGGCACTACATAGGGTGAGGCAGGAGATGAGGACAACTGGGCAAGAAATGTTCCTGAATATCCATTAATTCAATGCATTATGATGGATAACAAAAAGATCACGATTGTACCGGTGCATAAATATTGCTAAGAACACATATCGTGTCACAGCTGCAAAGCAGCAAGCATCATCATGAAGGTGGTGGTAGCTTACACAGCACCAAACGAGTATGACGGGCACACAGCCAAATGCAACAAAATATTAACAAGATAACAATATGTGCCTTCAGGTTGTAGATATTTTAGTTTCTTTTCCTAGTTTCAGATATGCTGTACAAAAGCATGCGCACGCACACACGCACACACACACGCACACACACACACACACACACACACACACACACAAAGCACATGTACACATTCATATGCATGTATTTATTATATATAGTGCATGTGTGTGTGTACAGGTACATATGTGTGTGTATGTGCATCTGGGAACCAAAAGGGAACCTTCGGTGCCATTTCTCCAGCAATGTGCACTTGTTTTCTTTGTGTGTGTGTATGTGTGTGTGTGTGTGTGTGTATGTGTGTAACAGTCTCTCACTGGCTGTCGAGCAAACCCAGGGATCTTCCGGCTCTGAGATTACTGGTGTGAGCTGCCACTGTTGAGTTTTTATTTTATACTTTTTTTTTATTGTTTGTGTGTAATTGTGTGGGTGTCTGGGTGCATGGTTCACATGTGGAGACTGAACACAGGTCTTCACAATAGAAAGCACACACCTTTACTCCCCAACCTGGCATGCTGACCCCATGCCTATTTTTCTCACGTGGTTTCTGGGATCAATTACAGGCCTTCATGCTTGTAATAACTTTACCATGGAGCTAATGCTAGTTCTTAATATGCTACGGAATTTTTCATCCTTTACTGGTTAAAAAAAAAATGGTGAGTATTTGAATGTAAAAGAGAAGGAAATGGAGAATAGGAGGGCAAAGGAGGAGGAGGAAGAGAGGAATGCCAGTCAGTGATGTATTTGTAGAAAATCTGCTGGAAGATTTTAGCTATGAGACCTTAAAACTCAAGGACCTAAGAGCCGAAGGCCATCGCGCATGACGTTGGGTGCTGTAGACTCTTAGACTTATTTCCTTCTGAGGCCCAACCACTCAAAATGACTCCTCATAGCATCTGGTCACGTGAATCCTTTAAAATCGCCCTTGCACATTTCCCAATTATTTGTTCCTTATGAGAAAAGACCAAAGCAGCAACAGATTCTCTTAATTCTAGGGACAGGACTTTACTCCTATTTCGAGTGAATATGTGTAGGCAGATCTCAGCGTACATGTGCAGATTGTGGCAGAGGGAAAAATTAAGACATAAAAGTCAGTCACAACGTATTGGGATGTTTTATCTACTGATATTAAGGAACAGGATGGCGGGGGGCAGGTCGGGTCATGTCTTTTGTTGTTTGTTTTCTGTTTGAGTGCATAGTTGACCAGTGCTTTCGATGGACAGAATTAATGATTGTTTTGGATTTTCCTACAAACCATAACCTTTTTTAGTCCCAAGACCTATAAGTCAAGTGCTTGCTCTGAATCATGCTGGAAGCTACTGCTTCTAAAGACCCTGTTTATCCCCGGGAAAGGCCTCGACTTACCTGTTGTCTACCAAGTTTCAAGTAAACTAATGGACACGTACACTAAATGTGAAAAAGTTAGGCACTCAGTGTCATGCATGGGCAGCTTCTGCTTTCCTGTCTCAGCTGCCTTATAAGTCATATAACTAAGTACAGCAAACATTTACTGGCCGATTCCCTAATACTTTGGGGCCTACAGGTTCATCACTGTGATGACGTTTTAAAGTTGGCTTTGGAAAGCTAAAAGTATGTCATATGTCAACCCCTGCCTTCCATCAAGTTTAGAGTGGCATGTCTCCGCTAGCGTGGTGGCCGGGGGTAGTGGCATGTGGAACTTTAATGTGACTGCTTTTTGCTAGCTCAGCATTCTGGAAAAAATAAATAGACTTTGCAGTCTGTGATTGAAAGGGTTAAATAGTACCAATTCATTACTGCTCACAAAAGGATTTATTTTGTTCTCATAAATCAGTTTTATTCCACATTTTTATTTTTCCCCTGGGTGAACAACTCCAATTGAAATCAATACAGGTGCAAGTGACACAATCAATCTAGATATTTGACTATGGATTAGAGATTCCCCAGACCCGCCTTTCCGTCATTTCCTTTCTGATCATCTCCCTGAGGAATTGCATATTCTTATTGGCATCTTTGAGTTATGAATGTGTTTAAAAAGCATATAATTGTTGTCATCGCCATAATCATCATTTGTATACCAGCAATGGAAGCCACACAAATGAGCAAAGATGGAAAGATACAGACAGATTTTAAATATCTCACTATCTCATTAAACTGTAGAAATTACTCAATATTTTCCTTCAAGTGAGGTCAAGTTTTAAAATGACATTTATTTTTAACAAAAGCCTGGTCATTTGTAGAAGTAAGCTGCATTTTTTAAGGCTCTGGGAAGCGGGTGGATAAAGCTGTCCAATGGCAGAGAGGTTGTCTATTTTTATACATTTATTTTAGAACCAATATCACACCAACTTCTTCTCTAGGTTAATAATGAGAACACAGTTAAGGAAAGTTAAACATCTCTGAAGGGATCCAAGCTGGGGATTTTTTTTTTTATTTCTATAATTATCCAGGCTAGGAAGACACCATCTGTGGGACTGAAAAGAGAAAAGCAGCCCAACTTTAAATTGCAGAACAAAATTGATTAAGTTGTTGCTCAAGAGGCCAACATTTATATAGCAGACTCTCTTTGCTTCACAGGTTTATATCTTATGACCTTTAGATACTGTTGGAACCATATTATAGTTGCCACTGTGGCCACTGGTTCATTCCTAAGCCAATTTTTTCCACAAGTTATTAAAACATCTAGTAGCTCACTTTTAAAAGTATGTATAATAAGGTGGGATTTTTGCGTGCTTATCTGCATCTCTTCTTAAATATGCAGGCAAGATAAGCTCTGCATTTCTCACTTGCAGCAATATTCCAGGCTAGCATAGCCTTTCCTTCTCATCTGAAGGTGTTGGCACTTTCCTTGGACATTTGGACTCGCCCATGACTTTGTTTTTCAGAAGTGAATGAATGCTATTAAATTTTATTTAATGTAGAAAAGGAAAAAAGCACCTCACCGCTAAATAATGCATGCTAGCAAGCGGTGAACTTCCTCTCAGAACTTTAGGTCCTGGGTGGTGTTTTAATAGCAAACAACAGGAAACATTCAGTCTATGAACAGGAAGTGCTGTAGCAGGGATTTCAGTGTCTCGGAATGCTGTATGGAGGCTAGCGTTGTGTGCACACAATTCCACAGGCAAAGTGGATCACACAGCTGCATGTGAGACAGCAGACACTGCGGCGTCCCTTATGGTAGCAGGATGCCACACAGTAGCCCTGATAAGTCACAGCCTCCACAGTTTTAGAACAACCCCCAACCATTGGTTCTTTCCAACAAGCCTTGAAATCTATGAGGGGAAACATCTGATTGCCAAGATGATGGCCAAGACCCTTAACCTTCCTTCCTGGCCTTTAAGTCACAGCAAACCATCAAGCAAGCGAAAATCATCCTGGGACAAAGTGATATTCCTGGCCTCTTTCTTCCCGCTGGATGAGAGGTATGCTGTAACACCTCCATCTTTCTGTTGATCGGTGACAGTTACAACAAAGCCCTTCAACACGCTGTCCTTTCGGATTTTAGAATTTAACTCACTTCAACTAGTTTGTTTGCTAAATACTTAATACGGTTTTTGTTTGTTTTATTTTTATTTCCAGTGTGTCTCTGCAATATTTTATTTCATCTTTTTATGTTCCTTTTTTGGACCTATGGCTACCCAATATCCTCTTTCTTCCCCCTAGACTTTTCTTGTGTAATATGTAGGCTGCTCTGATGCTTGGAACTCTGCTGTCTCTGGCTTTCAGTTAATCTTCCACAAACCTAAGTCTTGGGTGATATCTCTGCCCTGTGCATTTTCTTCCTTATCTGTTGCTTGGGAGGACAGAGTGAAGTAGAGGTTTCAGAATTCACAACTGATCTCCAAATCTCTCCACCAAGATCAATTGTATCCACATAATTAGAAACCTTATACACAGACTAGAAGGCACATCAGTGGTCCACAGTTCCAGGTCCCATGACTTTGTGAAAAGTCTTCTTCTTATGATGGTCACAATCTGTGACTTGCTTCTAGCCAATGGGATAGAACAAAGGATGCTGGTGGCCTGTGACTTCTGCAGGCTCACTCGGTAAGACTGGAAACCATCTTACTGGGAAATGATATCCCTGGAAATGCAAGAGGCCATATGGGGAGATCCAGCCATACTGGAGAAACCCAATTGCACTGGGGAGACCGAGACGTACTGAGGAGACCCTCCTGGAGGACCTAGAAGTAAAGCCTCACTAACAAGCAGCCAGTGACTGACAACAGCCTCAAGCCCAAAGCTAGCAAAGAAACAAGGCCCTCTGTCCTGACATCCTGCTGGGTCCACATACTGCCAACCTGTGCTGAAAGGGGGCCATTCCTCCTTAGAAGCTAGAAATCAGGCTTCTGGCCCAGCAGACAAGGTGTGTCAAGACTTAGAAAGACCTAAGTGTGGGTAGCTAGCTGTGAGTTGTTGCTGCTGCTGCTGGTAATCTTGGTACATGCCAGCAAGGCACAAGAAATATCAGAGCCCTGTGAGCATGACCCTCAAGGAGGCAGATACAAGTCCTCAGGAAAAACCATACAATCTCCACCCAATGCTACATTCTCTGGATATGTGCTATTCTGAAAAAGAGAATACTTTGCAAGCACATGTAAATGCTCATAGTAAAATCTAAATTTGGATCATGTCATGAAACAGCAGTTGGGATGTAGACAGTGCTCTGGGATCGATAACGGCAGTTAGATTTTCCAGTTGATCACTGTGGCCTAGAAGGTTCGGCCCCTGCGACATATATGGAAAGGCTGTGCGGGAACTCTACCAGGAAACGCTTCAGGTGCTAAAATAGTTGTGCGCATGCCCACTGCTCGGTGTGGAAGCTGGAGACCACTTTCTGTGACTAAAACTGTTTTCCCAAGTCACTGTTTCATTTCCTCATTTGGAATGTGTTGTCAAAACTGGAGAGAAATCAAAGTAGGAAAATAAACCTAACTTCCCAGATGTTAACATAGTTGACAAAAACCGGCCCCATTTTCTTGATCTCTACGTGTTTCAATGGGCCTTGTTTTGAAGGCAGTTTTAGGTTCACAGTACCACTGAGGATGTTGAGAGTGCTAACATACCCTCCTGATCTCCAACTCACACCTGACATTTCTAATAAGACATCCACCTGGGAAAACAGGACCATGAAACAGAGAGCGACTGTTGTGCTTGCACCAAACGTCTATTTCTGAGTTGAGTGTGAAGGTGAGTTGAGGCAATATTGCATGTACCTCATCTATGTGGTATCAGTGTCACACTGCAGAGTGACTAACACTAAGAGAAATCGAAGGAGGGCACCTTTGACTGATGGCAACTGGTTAAAGTCACATACAACAATCACACTCGTGGTAAGACATGTGTGGAGTATTTACAGGGCACTGTCCTCGGAAGACTGAGATCTTCTCCTGCAAGTCCATGTTTCCTCTTTTGAAATGTTCTGTTAAAAAATAAAAAGAACCATCACATGCATGTGGAAGGGTTTGGAGGGAGGAATTATGCGATTATATCATAATATCAAAAATAAAAGAAAATAAGCAAAAGCTATGAGTTAAGGATGCAGACTGGTTGGCCAAGCACATGCCTCGCTGGCATGTATGAGGCCCTGGGTTCTGTCCCCTGCACTACATAAACCAGGCATGTTGCCATATGCCTGTGATCCCAGTAGCATGGAGGTGCAGACATAGGGGTCAGGAGCTCAAGGACGCTACCAGTAACATCACAAATGCAAGGCTGGCTGGGATAAACGAAACTTAGTAAAAGAAAGGAAGAGAGATGGGAGGAGTATGGAGGGGGGTGAGAGGAGAGTGAGGTGAGACAGACAGACAGACACACAAACACACACACACACAAACACACAAGGTATGTAGTTCTCAATAAGCCTGTTGTGTGTCATCATATGCTTATCGCCAAGTCAAGGGTTACAAAAATCAACTCCCAGAACCTTTGAGACTATTCTACTCAGAGACCTATAGAGTGATAAGACTGAGAGAACACACTTTGTGGGTAAAAAAAAAAAAAATCTAGAATAGTGTTTCCATGAAGAATCAGCAAAGGCTTAAATTCTAGCAATTGCTGTCTAGAGTGTCCTAGCATCCTGACTCCCCATTAAAGTGCCAGCTTGCCTTGCCATCGCAACCTGCTGCATGGCCTTCCATGCCTGTTCCTTGGGGGATTGGCAGAGAACAGAGAGATTGTGATGGATGGAGTACAGCACCTCTAAAATTGAGACCTCAATATGGTAAAAAAAAAAAAAAAAAAAACCCACAGCCTTTTGTAGCTAGAAATGAAAACATTAGTTAGCACCTTGCCTTCCTTAAGGTCTAATTGGACTCCGACAAGGGCCGGTTAGAAACAGCACCGAGTGTGACATGCGAAATCATCACAACGTAACAAGGCTCAGTTTGGTTTGTTCGCTGTCATTTCTCATTATAATCTCTGTCTGGAGAATGGATTCATGTTGTGCCATTTTCTGTTCTTGTTACAGTCTTTGTCACATGAATAAGATATCAGGATGTTAATGCCTGCCACGCAGTATCTGTGCGTGATGATACCGTGTGCGACTACGCTGACCTTTGCAATATTATGTATTCTGATTGGTGGTTCACCTCACCTCTTCCCTACAAGTTAATAAGGCTGTAAAAAGGAAGAGAACAGAAATGGCCAGCCAGTCAAATTATGGAATATTGAAAAGGTCAGAGCAGTACAGCACAGAGGGAAAAAATTATGGAATATATGGTGCATTAAAATTTTTGTGACAATGAACATTACAAGAATGAGAAAGGATACCCACTTACGTGATTTCAATCAAGAGAAGCCCATAGGACAGTGTCACAGGACAGCAATCATCTTTACATCCCACATGTGAGATGCAAAAATACCCACTTATGTTGGGGCTCGCTTAACAAAATAATCGCACAGGACATATTTTGCTATTCAACAAATAAGAGTATTGAAGTTTTCACCCTAGAAAATGTGCATTGATGCCATTAGCATTTCAGCAGGTCTTCACAGCGAAGCTTGGAACAGCAAGGGAATGACACACGAGTGTCACAAGTGGCCACACACATTTTGACTATCCCCTCCTCTATCTCTTTTTTCTTCAAAAAAATCAGGAAAGTAGAACTAGATGATTTAATGTATCTGAAGACTCTTCAAAATTTAGAATAACCTGAAATAGCTAGGGGAGTTTCTGTTTTTAGAAGATCAGTTTATTTTCATTTTTATGTGTATAACTGTATGTGTGTGTCTGGGCACTGTGTCTGTACTTTTCCCTGCTTCCCAGGAGGCTATAAGAGGGTGTCATGTCTCCAAGAACTAAAGTTACAGACAGTGACTACTAGCCACAAAGTTTTTTTTTAATTATATGCTTGAATGGCCCAAGAAATGGCATAGGGATCAATAGCACACACTTCTGTAAAAGAGACCTGAGTCTAGCTCCCTGTGCCCTCCTGGAGACGCTCACACTTCCTGGGACTCCCACTCCAAGGGAGCTGATGACGTCTTCTAGCCCTTTTGCACAGGCACACACGCATATAACCACGTGAGAACACACAAAACAATACCAGTAATAAGATACCAGCTCTAAGATAAACCTTGTTCCCTCTGTGTGTTGTAATATAACTGTTTCCAGTCCCTGCCCAACATAAGGAGGAAAAAAAAACACCAAGTCAGAAATCCTAGTTAGTGCTGTCAGAGGTGCCACGGTGGTTGGTGATACCTCACTTTAAAATTTTCTCATGCATACATTAAAATCTCTCATACAAGAGATGTTTGGTGTTTGTAGACTTTAAAGATAAGTCCTGTTTACATGTTAGCTCTGTGTGTTTGTGTGTGTGTGTGTGAGAGAGAGAGAGAGAGAGAGAGAGAGAGAGAGAGAGAGAGAGAGAGAGAGAGAAAGTGAGAGAGAGAGTGTGTGACAGAGACAGAGACAGACAGAGAGAGGGAGAGAGAGAGAGAAATGATCATCTATGATTCTCTCTTTATATAGCTAATTCACTAACAAAACATTTTATAGCTTACATCCAGAGTCTAAAGCTTTGCTAGCTAGGAAACCATGTGTGGTCCAGTTACTTTTAGAAGCAAAGAAAATGAATTGAGATCATTACTTTAAAATTAGCCTGACTGTTTGGTGCCAGAATGATGGCTCAACAGTAAAGAGCACCTGCTGCTCTTAGAGAGGACCTGGGTTCAAGTCTTAGCACCCATGTCATGGTTCCCCACCATCTACAACTTCAGTTCCTAGGATTCAGTGCCCTCTTCTGATCTCTATGGGCAACACACAAATACACACACATACACGGTGCACAGACACAAATATAAATCCAATATCAATACACATAAAGCACATTGAAGAATCAGTCATCACTCTGTGATCCCTGTCTCCTAGCGTGATCTTCTCACTCAGTAACTCTGGGTAGAACTCAGGTGTGTGTGTTTTTACACGATGGCTCCAAGTGACTTCAGAGTGGATGAACCCTGGATTACTGCTAGAGACAGCCTCTTCTTCACAGAGTTTAATTTGCCCCTGTCGGGCTTGCAGTCATGCTTTGTGTCAAGCTAGAACAGTGTAAATTGGAGAGACTTTGCTAAACCTCAGGACCGGTGTTGAGAGTATACACTGAACTGATTCCCAAACCCAAAAAACTTAAGGGGACAGGCACACCCACTGTTACTCCTACATAGTGTGAGCCGAGCACACAGGAAGGGGCCACTGTGACGGAAGTGCTTGTCACCTCGGACCTCTCTTGCTTAGTTTTTGAGATGGAATCAACACAGACACACCTTTCCAGCCCATAGAAAATTATGTGTAGGCCCCGTTCAGTCCAGAGGGGCAATCCAGAGCTGTGTAAGCAAAAGGGAAGAGCTAGGTGCTGGGATGGTTAAAGAGCTCGAATCTGTGGGTCCATGTTGGGTTTTTGAATCTGAAAGTCTCAGCTTCATGGAGAGTAGAGATCCTGGCTGTCGCTGTAGGTTCTGTGCACATGTGTTTGTGGAGGCACAACAGAAGATCACACACACTCGGCTGCATGGCTCCTGAAGAAACACGTGTTCGTTTTTGAGCTGAGCAAAATGGTTATATAATTGCTTCCTTCTCATAATTATTGAGTAATTATATACTTCTTATAATTACTCAGTAATCATTGTTCTATAGGTAGAAACTAACATTACAACTAATTGTATAATTACCACATATTAATGTTGTTATATGGCAAACTTAGAATAAAGTGGTGCTTAATATATTTCTCTGCCATGCCACTTTCAGAGCTATTGACAGGGTCTCTTTTACAGCTAAAAATTGCTTCCAATACAAATAAACAAAGCAAGCCAAGGAGGACACCTTCTCCGGTGTTCCAAGCATGGATGCTTGCTCTTGTGTTCACACCTGCTTAGAAATAGGTAAAATTATGCTCTTGTGACATAACTGTAGAATTTGTTGGTGTTTTACAGTTTTCAATCTTTTCTAAGATGTGCAGATTACACGACTTCCTTGCCAGATGAGCATCTGTCTCGGTCTCTGTAGAGTAAGGTGACCTTTTTGGAATTTTACAGCTGAGCGTGTGACAACAGCAGCCGTTGTTTCAGCCATAAGTAAAAATGCTTCCCAGGAGCTGGGCGTCCTGGGAGCTGGGGACGTGCCAGTGCTGATCACGTGACTGCACTGTGACAAAAGTCAGAAAGGACCTGCCTGTTTTCTTAGCAGACTTCCTGGGTGCAGGGTTCATGCTTTATGTTTTTGGGGTGTCATCTCAGGGCACCAAAGCCTCCTCACATGCAGCTGCCACTCAGTAGAGCAGTCAAATCAAGCCCCATAGCTATAGCCATAGAGAACCTCCAAATGCTAAAATGGCATAATCAGGAATTTAAATGTAGTAAAAGAAACCCTTAAAATTCAGAACTCTGTGCTCACTATATTGCATATATGTCAACATTGAGTTCCTATTTCCAGTTTGGACTTGACGTCACTCTGTAAACTTGGAATATTTCTTTATTGAAAATGAATAGCCACTACCACACTTCCCAGAGTGCTAGTCCATTCACACTGTTTCTTCTCTCTGGAATAGCCATCACTTTTGCTGTGTCAATTTCAAGACCAAAATGACAAATTACAGCATGTTATTTGGGATTTCTTGTGGTCACAGAAGACACTTAACTGTTCATAGTTTGTCACAATAAAAAGTTCAGATACTTCCTTCAGCCTGAAATTATTATAAATAATAAACATATCTTTTAAGGGTTTTTTGTATATGTTTAGTCTTATCTGTCCCACCAATGTTTCATGAAACATCCACACCCTATTCAGTTAGCTGACTCCTGTTAGTTTTTAAATTTGGAATACTTCTTGATGGGAAAACAACACGATATGGTGAGATTTGTGTCAGTTGCTTAACTGAACAACATTGGGTTTGGATGGTTAGCACAAAGCTCATAGCCATTGAGAAGACAAAATGCCGGGTGCTTACATCTTAACCAGTTCCCAGTGCTCGGTGCTTGTCTGGCAGGTATAAATTGTATGGACCACAGCAAAAACAGTAGCAGCAGTCACTGGTTTTTTTTTTACTGTAGTGAGGGAGCCGGGTAGACTTGTTCACAGGTAGTTAATCAAACAATATACATTGATGAGACACACACGAAATGCTTTTAGCTTTGTGCTGTTACACTCGGGTTAAACTCACATAACAGGTGTTGCTATTGAGCAGATGTGCTGGACACAGGAAAGAAAGCTCTGAGCTATCTTTCATGGTGGCACTGTACAAGAGTCACCACCCGAGCTCATGGATAAAGATACTTAGAAATGCTGGGCACGTTACTCAGAAGCCCAAGGACAGTTTCTAACACAGGCCCTTCCAACAGTCAGAAGACACTCTTTAATTTGCACTTTGGCTACTAATCTGTGAGAATATATTTTTATAAATATTTTATATTTATATGTGGCCATTTCATAAAACATTGGTGGGACAGAAAAGGCTAAGCATATATAAAAAAAAATCCTAAAAGGTATTCATAAATATTTATAATTTCAGGCTGAAGGAAATACCTGAAATTTTCACTGTGACAAACTATAAATAGTTAAGTGTCTCCTGTGGCCCCAAGAAATCCCAAATAACATGCTGTAATTTGTCATTTTGGTCTTGAAATTGACACAGCCAAAGTGATGGTTATTCCAGAGAGAAGAAACAGTGTGAATGGACTAGAACTCTGGGAAGCTATTTATATTCAATAAAGAAATATTCCAAATTTACGGAGTGACGTCAAGTCCAAACTGGAAATAGGAACTCAACCCTGACACACACGCAATATAGTGAGCACAGAGTTCTGAATTTTAAGGGTTTCACTGCATTCATTTGTTCTTACTATACAAGGTAAGATTGTTTGTGTCATGTGACAATCCTTTATATGTTAATCAAATATTATATTAGTATTACTAGGTCTTGCAAATATACTTGATTCCCCTTCTACTCCTCATATCCTAGTTGCCTTTACTTGTTTTTTTCTGAAAATTGGTTAAACAAATGTATAACAGGAAAGAAACACTTTGACAAAGGAAGGCAATGTGTTTGATACAATTAAAACCACTTAAATGGTTTTTATTTTGTGTTTTTAAAGAGCATCTAGCATACTCCTATATTTGACTAAAATTAAGCAATATTATGAAAACAATGTCTCCCCCTTGGAAGTACTTTAAAAGGATGATTATAGAATACAAATGAATGTTATAATTTTAAACTCTCAATCTATTCTTACTTTAACTCTAACTTTTCTCTCTCTTAAAAAAAAACATGAATGCAATACCAAAGTTTAGAAGAGACATGGGAGTAGCATTTCTCTGGTCCAGACACAGACTGAGGTTTTGAGGCTGAGTTTACCAGAGAGTTGGAAGGATGGGGTGGTAGGACGTGACCGAGGGCACATGAGAAGCCATCACTTTATGCAGCCAGGCAGCTCCGCCTCTTCAAAGACAGCTGGACACAGACTCTGGTCAAAACGGACACATCTTACCGCCCGCCCACAGCAACTGCGTTAGGATGTTCGGGCTAATACCAGTTTGAAAGACATAAAGTAGAAAGAGGCCAGGCTACCTCTGAAGCAAGAGCGGCAGAAGATGATGCATTTCAGAGTGCGCATTCTACAGTCAGAACCATTTCATTTGGAGGTGTTACTTCTTTTTCTGTGTTAAAGAAAACTCAAGGATTATTTAAAAAAATAAATAAATCACTGAGGGAGCCATTTCTACATCTGGGTACTTTTTATTTGTGAGCATGGTGCTTGTTATTTGGCGCTGTACTGTCTTTGCCTGTCAAGTCAGTTTGATGGCTATAAAGAACTGTAGCCTTCATTTTATTTATAGCATAGAGATGTGAGTCCACACGTTGATGGGAACACACAAAGGTCTCACAGGTGCTGGCTTGACACTTTTCCTTGGCATTCCATCCTTACCAACCCAAGGAAATACTCAAGTAATGGCAGAAAGTGTCCATTAAATGTAATTTTTCTCTTCTATCAGCAGGTGACAACTACACCCTTCTCAGAGGCACAAAAACCATCCGCAGCAGCGAAGGAAACCGGCTCTGGGTGCTGGTGGACAGACTGGTTCCTTGCTCGCACTACATGGTACAAGTGAATGCTTCCAACAGCCGGGGAAGCCTGCTCAGTGACCCTGTCTCCATTGAAATGCCTCCAGGGGGTGAGTCTAGGAAATCTGTCATTGGCTCTCTGATTTTAAACAGGAGGCCCAGGGCTGAGTGACTAGTGAACGCTTTATTTCACAACTAAGAGGCTCAGCTGTCCTTCTGGATGTGTGGGATGTTTTGTTTTTTGAAAGCTTATTATTGATATTCTTTTATTCGATGAGCCTGCTTTCCTCTCTCTCCCTCCCAACCCACAGGTATCTCTTGGTGTCTATATCTTAAGAACCTTAGTGAATATGTATTTTTTAAAATTGTTGTTGTTGTTGCTTTTTGTTTGTTTCCTCATTTCTTCAACCTGACAGATTGTTTTTTATTCACTTTACATCCTGGTGGTAACCCCATCCCTCCTCACCTCCAAATCCCACCCTCTCTCCCTCTCCCCCTCCACCATCCCCTATTCCTCAGAAAAGGAGAGCCCCATCCCCACCCACCCCAGTTCATCAGGTCACATCAGGACTAAGTGCCTCCTTGTGCCCTGTGGCCTGGCAAGGCAGTCCCGCCAAGGGCAAGTAATGGAAAAGCAGACAAGAGAGTCCATGACCGGGAGAGCCCCCACCTCCTCTGAGTAGAGGACCCACATGAAGCCTGAGCTACTCAACAGCTATATCTTTGTAGGGGTCTAGGCCTAGTCCATGCATGGCCCTTAGTTGGTCCTTCAGTCTCAACAGGCCCCTCTGGGTCCTGGTTAGTTGGTTATGTTGCTTTACTTGGGATGCTCCTGTGACTTCCAGGTCCTTTTCTCCTCCCCCATTTGTCCACTAGACTCCCTATACTTCACCCAATGTTCAGCTGTGAATCTCAGCATCTGTTTCAAGGCACTTCTGGGTGGAGCGTCTTAGAGGACAACTTTGTTAGGCTCCCGTCTGCAAGCATAGCAGAGTATCATTAATAGTGTCAGGGGTTGGTTCTCTCCCATGGGGTGGGTCTTGACTTGGGCCAGGCATTGGTTGGACATTCCCTCAATCTCTGCTCTATCTGCTCTAGCTTTATCCCTGAACATCTTGTAGGGAGGATGAATTTTGAGTCGCAGTTTTTATGGGTGGGTTGGTGTTCCCCTCCCTCTACTAGAGGTCTTGTCTAGTTACAGGGTGTCCGCTTCAGTCTCTATGGCCCCTTCTGCTAGAGGTCTCTGCCAGAGTCCCTCTCATATCCCCCAGGAGCCTTCCCTGACTAAGATCTCTAGCTTGTCACAGAGATGCCCCCACCTACAGTTTCTCTTTTCTCTGCAGGCCTTCTGTCCTCGTGGCCTGACTCTCCCCAGGTCTGTTACCCACCCTCATCTCTTGTGCTTCCTCTCCTATCTTGTTCCTTCCCTTGAACTGCTACCTCTATTTCCCCTTCTGAGTGAGATTTAAGCATTCTCACGCAGGCCCTCCTCATGACTTACCTTCTTTGGGTCTGTGCATTGTTGTATGTTTTTCCTGTACTACATGGCTAAAATCTGCCTACAAGTGAGTACATACCATGTGTGTCTTTCTGGGTCTGGGTTACCTCACTCAGGTTGATTGTTTCTAGTTCTATCCATTTGCCCACAGATTTCAAGATTATCTTGTTTATAATAGCTGAGTAGTATTCCATTGTGTAAACGTAACACAACACAGTTTCTTTATCCACTCTTTTGTTGAGGGACATCTGGGTTGTTTCCAGAATCTGACTATTATAAATAAAGCTGCTATGAACATAGTTGAGCAAATGTCTTTGTTGTATGGTGGAGCATCTTTTGGGTATATGCCCAGGAGTGGTATAACTGGGTCTTGAGGTAGAACTATTCCCAATTTTCTGAGAAGGTACCAGATTGATTTCCAAAGTGGTTATGCAAGTTTGTACTCCCACCAGCAATGAAGGGGTGTTCCCCTTTCTCCACATCCTTACCAGTATGTGCTGTCACTTGAGGTTTTTTTTTAATCTTAGCCATTCTAACTGTAAAATGGAATCTCAGGGTTGTTTTGATTTGCATTTCCCTTATAATTAAGGATGCTGAACATTTCTTTAGGTACTTCTTGGCCATTCAAGATGCTTATGTTGAGAATTCTCTGTCTAGTTCTATGCCTAGTTTTTTTTTTTTCTACATGTTGGTTATTTACTAGGAGTCAAATCCATGTTTAAAAACAAGATATGATAAAATAGACAAATGTTCCCTCTTACAGCATGTAGAGCAATGCCATCAACTACCAGGAACAAATGCTCCTTCTTTTCTTTCATAAAACAATATAAACACTCCTCTAATATTTCACCTTGAGAAAATTCAAAAATATGGCATTAATTATTATCCAAACAAATTATAATTACAGATACTGGAGATTATTTTCTTCTGTTTCCTGTTTTCTTCTCATTTTTTTAAATTTTTTTTTAATTTTTTTTATTAATTTGTTCTTGTTACATCTCATTGTTTATCCCATCCCTTGTATCCTCCCATTTATGCCCAGTTTTTTAATTGGGCTATTTTCTTTCTTTCTTTCTTCCCTTCTTTCTTTCTTTCTTTTATTTCAGCAATTTATTCAGATTACATCTCAATTGTTATCCCCTTACTATTATCTTCCCGTTCCTCCCTCCCTCCCTCTTTTACCCTATTCCCCTCCCCTAGGTCTGTGACAGAAGAGGACTTCCTCCCCCACTATATAATCACAGCCTATCAGGTCTCATCCTAGTAGCCTGCTTACCCTTCCTTTGAGTGCCACCAGGCCTCCCCACCAAAGGGAAGTGCTCAAACAGGGGACACTAGAGTCCATGTCAGAGTCAGTCCCCGCTATCCAGACAACTGAAGAGAATGTGCTGCCCATTGGATAGATATGAATAGGGGTTCTAGGTTTACTGCATGCATTGTCCTTGTTTGGTGCAGTATTTTGAGAAGAACCTCTGAGTCCAGATCTGCCAGCCTCGATAGTCTTCTTGTAGGTTTCTAGGACCCTCTGGATCCTTCTATTTCCCCATTGTGTTTAATGTTTTGAGTTCTTTATATATTTTGGATATTATGACTTTGTCACATGTAGGATTGGGAAGATCTTTTCCCAATCTGCAGACTGTTGTTTCTTTCTATTGACAGAGTCTTTGGCCTTACAGAAGATTTTCGGTTTCATGAAGTCTCAATTATTAATTATTGATCTTAGAGCATGAGCTGTTGGTGTTATGTTCAGAAAGTTGTCTCCTATGCCAATGAGTTCAAGGCTCTTCCCCAATTTCTCTTCTAATAGACTTAGTGTATCTGTTGTTATGTTGAGGTTTTTGATCCACTTAGACTTGAATTGTGTGCAGGATGATTAAATATGGACCTGTTTTCATTTTTCTATGTGTAGACATCCAGTTAGACCAGCACCATTTGTTGAAGGTGATGTCTTTTTTTCTATTGTATGTTTTTAGCTCATTTGTCAAAAATCAAGTGCCAATAGGTGTGTGGGTTTTTTCTGGATCTTTGATTCAATTCCTTTGATCAACCAGTCTATTCCTATGTCAGTACCATGCTGTTTTTTGTTACTATTGCTCTGTAGTATAGCTTAAAGTCAGGTATGGAGATAGATCCAGAAGTTTATTTATTGTATAGGATTGTTTTAGCTATTCTTGGTTTTCTGTTTTTCCATATGAAGTTTAGAATTGATCTTTCAAGGTATGTAAAGAATTGTGTTCATATTTTCATAGGGATTGCATTGAATCTGTTGATTGCTTTTGGTAAGATGACAATTTTTACTATGTTGATCCTACCGATCCATGAGCATGGACATCCTTCCATCTTCTGATATCTTCTTCAGTTTCTTTCTTCAGAGACATGAAGTTCTTGTCATACAGGTCTTTGACTTGCTTGGTTAGAATTACACCAAAATACTTTATACTATTCGTGGCTAGTGCGAAGGATGTAGTTTTCCTAATGTCTTACTCAGTCCATTGTCATTTGTATATAGGAGTGCTACTGATTTTTTAAAAATTAACCTTGTATCTGGCCACTTTGCTGAAGGTGTTTATCAGCTGTAGGAGTTCTCTGGTGGAATTCTGGGGGTCACTTATGTACACTATCTTATCATCTGCAAATAGCAATACATTGAATACTTCCTTTCCAATTTCTATCCCCTTGATCTCCTTTCATTGTCTTATTGCTCTAGCTAGAACTTCAAGTACTATATTGAAGAGATTAGAGAGAGTAGGGAGCCTTGTCTTGTTCCTGATTTTAGTGGAATTGCTTTGAGTTTCTTTCCATTTTGTTTGATGTTGGCTATTGGCTTGTTATATATAGCCTTTATTATGTTTAAGTATGGAACTTACATCTCTGATCTCTCCAAGACTTTTATCATGAACACGTGTTGAATTTTGTCAAAGGTTTTTTCTGCATCTAATGAGATGACCATGTGAATTTTTTTCCCCTTCAGCATGTGTATATGGTGGATTCCATTGATTGATTTCATATGTTGAACCATCCCTGCATCCCTGGGACGAAGGCTATTTTATGGGGGATGATATATTTGATGTGTTCTTGAATTTAGTTTGTGAGTATTTTATTGAGTATTTTTCTATCAGAGTTCATGAGTGAAATTGGTCCAAAATTCTCTTTCTTTGTTGAGACTTTATGTGATTTAGGTATCAGGGTTTGGTAATGTTCCTTCTGTTTCTATTTTGTGGAATAGTTTGAGGAGTGATGGTATTAGTCCTTTAAATGTCTTGTAGAAGTCTGTGCTAAAATCATCTGTCCCTAAGCTTTTTTTTTTTTTGATTGGGAGACTTTTTATGCTTCTATTTCGTTGGGGCTTATAGGACTGTTTAAACTGTTTACCTGATAAGTGAAATCTACCAAGAAAAATCATTCTTTTGGTTTTCTTTTCCTTTTTAGATTCTCACATTTTGTGTAATACAGGCTTTTGAAGTAAGACCTAATGATTCTTTGGATATTCTCAGTGTCTGTTAAGTGCCCCTTTTCATTTCTGATTTTGTTAATTTGGGTACTCTCCCTCTGCCTTTTAGTTAGTTTGGCTAAGGGTTTGTCTATCTTGTTGATTTTCTCAAAGAACTGCTTCAATTTCACCCTATAAGTTTGGGTATGTTATGCTTTTATTTTCATTGAAGTCTAAAAAGTCTTTAATTTTTTCTTTATTTTGTCCCTGACCGAATGGTCATTGAATATGAAGTTGTTCAGTTTCTATGAGTCTATAGGCTTTCTGTTGTTTCTGTTGTTGAGTTTCTGCTTTAATCCATGGTGGTCTAATAAGATACAGGGGATTATTTCAGTTTTCTTGTATCTGTTGAGATTTGCTTTGTGAACAAGTATATGGCCAATTTATTTTCGGAGGTAATGTTTATCTTTATTGCTGAAGTGTGTTTTTTCTATGTGGCAAAATGACAGGTCCTGTTTTAGCATCCATTCTGTTAGCCTGTAGCTTTTTATTGGGGAGTTAAGGCCATTGATATTGAGAGATATTAATGAACAGTGGTTGTTAATTCCTGTTAATTTGATGGTGATGAGAGAGAGAGAGAGAGAGCCTCCTTGAGTTGGAGTTTTCTTTCTAGTATCTTCTTTAAGGCTGGATTTGTGGATAGGTACTATTTAACTTTTTTTCCATGGAATGTCTTATTTTCTCCATCTATGGTGATTGTAAGTTTTGTTTAGTATAGTAGTCTGGGTTGACATCTGTGTGGTCTCTTAGTGTCTGCATGACATCTGCTTAGACTCTTCTGGCTTTCATAGTCTCTATTGAGAAGTCATATGCAATTCTGATAGGTTTGCCTTTATATGTGACTTGGCCTTTTCCCCTTGCAGGTTTTAATATTCCCTCTTTGTTCTGTTCATTTAGCATTTTGATTGTTCTCTGGCAGGAGGATAGTCTTTTCTGGTCCAATCTATTTGGTGTCTGTAAGCTTCTTGTTTGTTTATAGGGGTCTCTTTTTTAGGTTGGGGAAGTTTTCTTCTATGATTTTGTTGAAAATATTTTCTGGGTCTTGGAGCTAGGAGCCATTGGAAACTTTTTAGATTTAATATTTTCTTTTACTGATATGTTAGTTTCTTCAATCGTATCTTCTACACCTGAGATTCCCTCTTCCATCTCTTGTTTCCTGTTGATGATGTTTGTGTCTATAGCTCTTGTTCTCTTCCCTAGGCTTTTCATCTCCAGGATTGCCTCAAGTTATGTTTTCTTTATTGCTTCTATTTCCATGTTTAGATCTTGAATAGTTTTATTCATTTCCTTCTCCCATTCAATTGGATTTTCCTGTATTTCATTGAGGGATTTATTTTATTCTTTCAGTACCTCTATCATTTTCATAACATCAGATTTAATATCATCTTCTTGTGCTTTAAGTGTGTTAGGATATCCAGGGCTTGCTGAAGTAGGATGGCTGGGTTCTGCAGGTGCCATATGGCCCTGGATTTTGTTGCTTGTGTTCTTATACTGTCCTCTAGCCATCTGGTTGACCCTGGTCTTAGTAAGTCTGTTGGTGCCTGATGATAGTAGGCCTCTAGGATTGTAGGTAGAGCTGGTAGTCCCAGGTGGTGGCAGACCTCTGGTTTTCCTTGGTGGTAGCAGGCTTCCAGAGATACAGGGAGAACTGGTCATCTCTGATGGCTGCTGGTCTCTGGGATTGCAGTTGGAAATGGGGGTCCAAGACATGGGGTGGGCTGGGAGCTGTTAGACCCTGATGATTATTTCTCTCTGCTTCTCCCTGATGTTTGGTGCTGTTTCCTGACAGCTGCTGGTATCCAGGACTGTTGTTACCTGATGTTTGCCTGTCTCTAGGACTGCATATGGTGATGTGGCCCAGGAAATGGAGTGTGCCCAGGAGATGGGGGGCAGAGCACACTGTGGGGAGGGGAGGATCTGGCACAGATTACCCAAGGTAGACCACTTCTTTTCTGTCAGGCACTGTTGTTTCCTGGTGGCTTCTGGTCTCTGGGATTGCAGGTGGGGTAGGGTCTGGTTCCAGGAGATGGACCACCCATGGGAGCTTCAGCACCCTGCCAGCATGGGGCTCTGAAGGCTACGGGATGATTGCACCTCTGTATCGAGGCTCTAGTAGGCCAAAAGTTGCCTGTTATCTGACATTACCTGCTGTCTGATGGCTACCTGCATCCAGGCCTGCAAATGAGGAGGGGGCCCAGGAGATGGAGTGGGCCCAGGAGATGGAGAATGGAGCAAACCAGCGTGGGGGGGGGGGTTGGCACAGATGGTCCTCCAGAGCACACTGAGCCTCTCAATTTGTCAGGTTTTGTTAAACTTTTTCGATTTTAACAACATATTTGGAAGAAGATAGGAGCGTCGGTATTCAGGGTTTATTAGAGAGTTGTGAAGAGGTACAACCCCTTTGTAGAACATACTGACAATATCAGTCTTGAAATATAGGTCCTCTTTATAAGGAGCAGAGGGTGGCTATTACAGTAAGACTCTCATTCACACGCTGAAAAAGCACTTTATCCTAGCAACCGCTCTACCCCCTTTCCTGTGTAAAATGCAATGCATTCTGGGAATGTTTACTTTAAATATTTCTACTCAACAGTGGTGCAGTTTGAAACACCCACAGTCATTGATCTTAGACAAGCAGTCAGCTGCATCCTGTGCCCCGCCTACTTGTGAGGTCTAAGTGCCAAGGAGAAATCTTCCCCCAGACTGGCATTCACAGCTCCTGGATGGAAAGCGCATCTCAAAGTAGTGAGACTCTCAGCTGAAGCTTGGGTATGTGGGCTTCCTGAAAATACCCGCAGATGCAAGGCAAGGAGATCTAGTGTTTGCCCTGCAGCCAAACTTCCTGGCACTGAGGAGCCTTAATCAACTATGAGCTCCTTCTGTAGTGTGTATACTTAGATCACTCTCCGTTTATAGCAATATAGTTTGTATTTACAAAGGAGCTCATCTCATACATTGTCTGTACATTGAAGCCAAGCCTGTGTGGTCTAATAAGTTCTCTCTCTCTCCATCTCTGTCTCTGTCTCTCTGTCTCTGTCTCTGTCTCTCTCTCTCTCTCTCTCTCCCTTCTCTCCTCTCCTCCTCCACTCCTCTCCCCTCTCCCTCCTCCTCTCTCTCTCGTCTCTCTCCTCCTCTCTCTCTCTCCTCCTCCTCTCCTCTCTCCTCTCCCTCATCTCTCTCTCTCTCTCTCTCTCTCTCTCTCTCTCTCTCTCTCTCTCTTTCTCTGTGTGTGTGTGTTTGTGTGTGTGTGATAATGACTCAGTTAAAATAGCACATTTTTATTGCTCACTCAATGCACATATGGGGCTGTCGTTGCTAATACAAGGATCAAAATGTAAAAGGAAATGGGAGAAACTAAGCCATGGCTTTATGGGTGTGTGGCAGAGCTGAGGCCCACTGTTTTACAGTGGCTTACCATCTGGGATCAGTGTGAGCATTGAAAGTAAGTACCCGAAGGTCCAGATTTAGGAGGTAACCCTTCACCCAAAGAGGAAATAGTATATTAAGAGCCAGAGTGTGCACCACTTTATTGCCACCATTAGGACTTACTTTCTCCCATCATTAGATTGTTGTTGATTACAATTAGGAATCTTATTGCTTTGAAATGATCTTTTTTATGACCTTGTGGCAGTTTAAAGGTGATACCTCATTGATTAAATAGGTTTTAGTTCATGCTTCCTTTTACTTAATGAGCTGAAAACATATTATCATGATTTACACATAAAAATCATGCTGAAAAGCATGTGGCATTCAGTAGAATATGTGTGTTTAAGTAGAATTAAATTAGTACTGAGAGTTATGAAAGAAATCTTGCATGCCTTCCAGTGAGCTGTGCTTCATACCGAGGTGGACAGGAAATGAGCCAGCACGCAGAAGGGAACCGACTGGCAGGCGCACTCCTCGCTCCTGCGTGCTACTTGTTTCTGGGTTCCGTTTGGCTGGTACAATCACTGCCATTTCTTTGCATCCAGTAGCCCACCTCTATGGTGAGGCTGGTTTCCAGGTGTCTTCCTATGCTGTCTAATGTGAGCTTTGAAATGAAGTGGCAGACTGTGATTTCTTTTCAGATGTGTGTAAAACACCATTACAGAAAATTTGGGGGTTGGGAGGATGCCATTGACTTTTCCTTTACCTAATATTTGCTATCAAAAATTGCCTGGGATGCTGGGGAGAGATGCCTCAGCATGTAAGAGTGCTTACTGCAGAGACATGAGGACCTGTGTTTGGGCACGTAAAAGCTGGTCATGAGTGCCTGCCTGTCAGATACCTGTATCTAACTGACCGCTTACCCTAGGACAATAATAATGAGATAAGGTTTAGTAAAAGGGTCTGTCTCAGGGATGTTTGAGGGAGAAAGGTCGTAGCAAAATACCCAGTGTCCTCCTCTTCTGCCCACACAAGCACATAGGTGTGCAAACAATCTCAACACACACACATCTACACGCACACACACACACACACACACATACTTGCATGAATAAACCCACCTATTCCACCAGTTCATCAGCATGCTTTCTATCTCTCGCCAGCCTCGTCTGAGATTCAGTCTACAGCCCAGACTACACTCTTGTGCATTAAAGTTATCTGTTTAATTTGACCATCACAGTTTCTGCTATAAGATCCTATGTAGCAGGGACTCACCCTTGTTCGTTTTTTATCATCAGTGCGTAGATCAAACCTGGCACGTGGTAGGTGTGTGATGAATAATTGGTGAGTGCATGAATAAGTCGGCCAGGTCAGCTTAATGAGGGGTGGGGGAGATGGCTCATGGGCAAAGTGCTTGCTACACAGCTTGAGGGCCTGAATCCAGAGCCACAGCACACAGAATAGTGCATGCAGCTTTGAATGTCTGTAAGCCGGGAACTGTAGAGGGGGTTAAGACAGGAGGCTTGTCATAGATGGTTTGCCACCTGCCATCCTAACCATCAGCTGACTGCAGTTCAGTCAGAGACCCTGTTTCAAGGGAACAGGGTGTAAAGTGACCAAGCAGGACACCTGAATCCTCCCCTGGCATCCACTTGAGCATATAGACAGACATATGGCTGTACACACATGTGGCTGTACACACATGTGCATCTACTACATGCACACACGCAGATGAATAGCTCGATAGCTGTTAGGCTATTGTTATCATTCTTCAGTCCCTCATAGACCCCGGCTCCACCTGAAGAGCTTTAACAGTCAGCGGCAAGCCGTGTGCAGCTCTGCAGTGGAGGAAGGCTGCATACACCTATATCCAGCTGCAGCCCTGACCCGAGAACGGGAATAAGAAACAGCCCCACATTTCATGAGCTCCGTTACTTTTTCTCAGATGAGCGTGAGATAAAGTCGCCTTAGCTTATGCAGGGATTTGGGAAAAGGAGACAAGGGAACGCAGTATGAAGAATTCTAAATGCCAAGTGGGAGAAACGGCTGAGCACTTGAGACCACAAACTGCTCTTTCAGAGGACC